>NC_071097.1:37942752-37992752 GCF_027358695.1 Spea bombifrons | reverse complement strand
GATATGAGTGCCGTGTACTGGTGGGCAGCCAGGACCGGCTCAGGGCCTCCTCGGCTAATTCAAGTCCTGTTTCGAGCTGCAGGGGGCTGGTGCGGTGGGGGGTCTGACCTAAATACTTCTTATAGGACCCCTGTCATCTCTCACTGTCACCATGGCAACTGATTGTATGGTCTTGCTGATTGGACCTTTCCATTGGTTGCTATTTTGATAAGCATATCTGGGACCTTTTATTCGCTGGCGACCCCAAGCCCTACCTTCTCAGGATTTGGGTAGGCGGGCCTTGGGCCTCCATCTCGGACCTCTGCCTTGGGCCTCCGCCTTGAGCCTCCATCTCGGGCCTCAGCCTTGGGCCTCAGCCTTGGGCCTCCATCTCGGGCTTCCGTCTTGGGCTTCCGTCTTGGGCTTCCATCTCGGGCCTCCGCCTTGGGCCTCCATCTCGGGCCTCCATCTCGGGCCTCCATCTCGCACCTCCGCCTTGGGCCTCCATCTGGGGCCTCCGCCTTGGGCATTCCACTAAACAGCACTAAAATATCTAAAATCTGCCAATATAGGTTCTAGATTTGTTATCCATACCGTGAGAGCTCATTGGGCTCCTAGTCCCGTGTGTTACAGAGGTGACCCCAGAACCTGCCGGTAGAAGCAGGAGGCTTAATGCCCCGGGGGCAGGTCCTGTCACATTAGCCCGCCGCATTAGGACCTCAGCCTGACAGCCGGAACACGAGCGGCGGACATGAATCTTTAAATGGTCCAAACAACTTTCATGGCCGGTGGGGCCACTTGTGAGAATCACCGGCAATTAACAGCCAGGTCCGGGGCCACGTGGCAAACAAAAGAGAGAGACAATTAGTGAAAACCTGAGCCCGCACGTGCCGTACGAGAGACACGCGCACCCGCGGGCTCCTTATCTCTCCTGTTTCAGGACCGGCCGCCCCAGGGGCCCGGCTCCTGCCTTCACCCAGCACCCATCTGCTGACATCAGCTGGGACAGTATGAAGGTTTAGCCGACCCCCGGCTGGTGACACGGATCCCCCGGAGAGCCGGCTCGGCACGCGTCTGGACGAGGGCCTTTACAAAGCGAGGTGTAAAAACCCGGCCCGGGGCGGACGGCTCACGTTACAGCCTGACCCCGCTAGGTGGTAAAACGAGTGTTAACAGAGGTGTTTATATTGGTCTCCGGGCTGTTACCGTGACAAATGCCCCCCCCGCTCCGGGATAAATATTTCACGCGCATGGTTACAGGAGACGGATTAACCCTTCATCGGGCAGAAAACGAGCAAAAAAATGATTAGCGCAAAAACCCCACTTTTATCACTTTGTGAGCATTTATCAGACGTTTCAGACGTCGCCGGCGGCCCATAAATCGGGTCAGAGATGAACCCCGCGTCCAGCGGCGGCAGCGCTATCGGTGGTGGCCAGAGCTGCCTTTTTACCCCCAGTCCGGCCCGGGCCAATATGGCAGCCCGATACTTACGACGGCCTTCCTAAGCAGCATGAAGCCCCCGATCTCCAACACAACAGAAAAGGTCTGGAAAAGTCTGGATTTTCCCATCTTTGACGTTCTGCTCATACGGGAAATAAAACCAGGTGAGAGCGGGGGGGGGAGTGGGGGGGCAAATGGGGAGGATATAGAGAGGCCTGAGCGGAGGGGGGGTAAATGGGGAGGAGACGGGGGGCTCGTCCCGGGGAGGGTCTCGGGAGGGGATACAGTGTCTGAGAGACGGTTATTTATGGTGCGGCGCAGTCTGTTGGCCGTCCGGCTCGATGTTACAACGTGTGGCGGACGCCGCTGACAGCGGCTTTTACGACGCGCAGTAAGAACATGCGCCGTGCGGAACATTCTGGATGGTGCAGTAAGCCCTCCGCGGGGCACGAGGCTGCAGACCCTCAGACCCCGGATGCGGCCGGCTGTCCTTTCATTACCGCGTAACGCTCGCTTATTATCAGAAGTTTGTTTTCCTTTAATAAGAATTTCAGGATTTCTTCGGTTCAAATACCGCGGAGTCTCAGCTTTTGGGGCAAAATATAAGAAAATTATTGTTTCCAAAAAGATATTTTAACAATTTATGAACTCTAGGCGTGATAACGGTCGCCGGGGAGACTGACCCCTTCAGGCCAGGGAGAACGTAAAACCAAATAGCCCCTCGGCCACTTGCCCCTCTAACACGTACCTGCATGCACACATGGTTACCCATTAACACTAACATGTACCTGCACACGCACACACTTACCCGTTAACATGTACCTGCACACGCACACACTTACCCGTTAACATGTACCTGCACACGCACACACTTACCCGTTAACATGTACCTGCACACGCACACACTAACCCGTTAACACGTACCTGCACACGCACACACTAACCCGTTAACACGTACCTGCACACGCACACACTTACCCATTAACACTAACACATACCTGCACACGCACAAACTTACCCGTTAACATGTACCTGCACACGCGCACACTTACCCATCAACATGTACCTGAGCACACACACGCTTACCCGTTAACATGTACCTCCACACGCTTACCCATTAACATGTACCTGCACACACTCATTAACATGTACCTGAACACACACACGCTTACCCGTTAACATGTATCTGCACACGCACACACTTACCCGTTAACATGTACCTGCACACGCACACACTTACCCATCAACATGTACCTGAGCACACACACGCTTACCCGTTAACATGTACCTCCACACGCTTACCCATTAACATGTACCTGCACACACTTACTCATTAACATGTACCTGAACACACACACGCTTACCCGTTAACATGTACCTGCACACGCTTACCTATTAACACTAACACGTACCTGCACACACACACTAAAATAATAATAAACCGTCGCCGTTCCAAATGATTTTTATTTATATAAATAAAAAAGTGTCATCATGCTCGCACATGTTACATACGTGATAAATACACGGAAGCCCAAAGCCCCATGACAGGACGGGGTCTCAGTCACAGCCGAATTAGTGCAACAGAAAGAAAACGTGAGCGGCCTCCCAGCAGTGGTGGTAGACATAGGCAGCAGGACTGTTAGCTTTGGCATGACGGACGTTTGGCCGGAACGCGCTCAGGTTCTTTCCAAGCATTTGGCTGATGACTGAAACGGAATAAGCCAATCACCAACCGGCGTCACTAACCACCACCAACCGGACGGCCGCGCGACCACCCTCCTAACCTCAGACTCCGCAGACGTTGCCGAGCATGTCCGGCAGATAAATCCCATCACGCTCAGCCACGGTACTAGTTTCACTATTTTAGGGGGTATTTTGGGGTCTGGAGGCCGTTGCCGCGCAGGGCGAGGAGACCGGCGACAGCGATCCCACTCCTCGTGGGGAATAAGCGTGATGGGAGTTGGCTTCTGTCATCACTGGGAATTCCTCCGTTTGTGAGATTTAAATACTGTCGGGTTTTGGTTTTTTTTGATCGATCGCTCAAATACTTGAAACATACAGAAAAAATGTCACTTTTACCCAGAACCCCGCGGTACGAATCCTGCGGAGACCCCAAGTCATAAAAACCGCACAGCTTCGCCCATAAATACCAGAGAAAATATCACAATGATTATTAATCAGGGTGCCAGAAATTAATGAATACGATGATTATTATCATTAAATATCACTGAATAACAGTAATAGTGCGAACCGATTATTGCGGGAACGGCTAAACGGAAAGTGGGCGTGGTTTTAGAAGTTCTTGAAGGCCCCACCCATGATAAATCGGTTTTCTCTGAAGTCCCACCCCTTGCCACCAATCACGGGCCCCATACTGTTACCCGCAGGGAACCCTCTGCTGGGTAACGGATCGGGTTATCCCGCAGACTATGGCAGGTGTAGAACCCACAGGGGCCACGGAAAGCTCGCGATGACGTCTCACTGAATAACGCAATATCCGCTATCGCTCCATGATATTCCCCCTCCAGGATTATAATCTTTTCCCACCGCTGCCAAAGAGCGGCCCGTGGGCCGAAATTACATCACAAAACACGGGGCCCCTGCAGCAAAAGGGTTTCACGTAAATGCGATGGATACACAAGACAGACGGACAGACAGACACATGATTGGCCCTCGGCGTATGACGTAAGAAATGGGGGGGCTCCTTGGAAATGCTGTGAATGAGTTAACCCCCCCTGTAATTGTCCTTCATGTATTTGGGGCCCCCGGAGGATCTGTAAAGGCGTTTCGGATAAAATCATCCCGACCCGAACCCCGAATCACGCAGAACAAAAGTAGGTTCATCAGTAAGTGTTCCACTCTGCCGCTGCTATGGCAACAGTCCCATAAAGCACCATTTTTCTCGCGCCCTGTGCGTTCAAACGGTCACCTGAGGAAGCAGCGGCTCCGGGGGCCAGGAAAGCCTCACCCCCCCCCCCTTTGTGGCCGGAGGGACTGCATGTCGCCCCCCCGGGACCGGGGGCATGTTAGGCGTGGGGGAATTTGCCGGCTTTCCGGGAAGGCACGTAGGGCACGCGCAGGATGCTGGGGGTCTCCTCCATCACCCGCACCAGCAGGTCGTCGATGTAATTCTCCAGCTCGCGGATGTGGAAGTCTTTCTTCCTCAGCAGCTCCTTGTGCTTGGCGAGCTCGCCCTCCACCTCCCGGCGGCTCAGGTGTCTGTAGAGCCCGACGCCTTCCTCCTGAAACACAGAATTCACCGACGGGTTCTTTACCGACAGTCACTTCCATGCTGCAGCTTCCCAGCAGCAGACCCTCACCCCATTCGCTCGCTCTTTATTAGGCGCACTATTTCTTTGACGCGATCTTGCTAGGGGTATCAGCGCAGGGAAGCGGGGCAGTTAATCGGGGCAGGGGCTACGGCTGGAGTTTATTTACTGTGCAGTTCCGGACCATAAGCTGCCTCCCAGCAGAAGCGGCCTTTTTTTAAGTTGAAATGAATGACATGCTGCGGTTATTACAGAATCCGTTAACCCTTTGCAGTCTATCGCAGCCTCTCGGGCTATGAAAGGGTTACAGGTGCGTCCATTAATCCTTCCCTGTTACCCCCAGTCAGTGATAAAAGCTACCTGCTGTGCACAGGAAGGAAAGTGTTAATGATCCGACTTCCAGCAGCAGCAGTTATCTCTTCATTTACCCCGCGGGGGGCAGAGATGGGGTAAATCTCTCCTAATGAGATAAGGCCCGGTAGTTTATGGAAAGGGATGAATCGGGACGTGTTAGGGAGCGGCCCCCGTGCCCAGCACACGGACAGCTGCCTCGAGCCTCCCTCACCTCATTAAAGGCTGCAGGTGGCCAATTAAAAGCGATGATTCAGCCGACAGCAAGGACGGCGTTATCTGCCGGGAATATCACCGACTGGAGCTGCCGCGCAGAGCGAGGTGACCACGGAGGCCAGCGGTTCCAGCACATGCGTGTCCCGTGTCACCGAGCAGTGCATGTAATGCTGACTTCATACTCCCCACGCACTTCACATGCGTCGCTCGGGGACATGGGGTACTGATGTGTGGACGGGAAGGAGATCAGCTTATAAGGGGGGCATCAAAGTGCCCCATAGGTGTACAGGTGGCCGCGGGTCAGCGTCTGCGCAGGTATGTATATGGCGTGTGGCGTGTTTTTCCACGTGTATAATCTGCAGATAAACGCCAGCATACGAGAGATTTGCCCCCCGCGGGGCAGCTGCCGGCACTTATCACACTTTAAAGCGTTGATGGGAATTTCTGCGATGCTCTGATTTATCGCGACCTTCAGCAGACGCTCGCCAGAGGGGGGGGCGGAGGGCCGGGGGGGGGAACAGCCGCCACTCTCTCAGCTTAATTAGGATGCAGATAACAAGGACCTGCGGCCCTTCGTGGCACCCGCCGTATATCACTGCTGGGCTCCTTCCTGCCCCCATCACCCGCCGGAGACATGTTAGCGACCCCCCCCACTTACCGGGTACCCCGAGGAGACGTCGGCTCCTCTCGCTCTGCTCCCCACTTGTGCTTCTGAGGACGAGAGTCTCAGGTGGGATCTGGAAGAAAGAAAATTCACGTTTCACACAGATTGCAAGCTCTTCAGCACAGACAGAATTCTCTATAATCTGCACCAATGTCCCTTCCTGCCGCTTCCAGGCCCAAAGGGGCCGCGTTTCCGAGACCCCCGGTGAGAAGAATGGGGTCTCTGAGTGCTTCATAACAATGTATAGCTGGATGAATGGGAATCGCGCATGGACACCATATGGGGCAACCGGCCCAAAGGATGCGTTCCGAGCCAAAGAGCCCCACTCCGTTCATGGCAAATTTGCGAATTAAATGCCCCAGGTCACTCAGGCAGATTTTGCCCCAATCCGGTGCTCTGTGGTGCAGAAAGCCGTTGTGCGAGGAGCCGCTGGGTCACTCGCAGGTCTTACCACGGCCCAGGGGCAACTAAGCAGCCAGCGGTTGGGGAGATGGGGGCTTCCTGAAGATAAAATCGCAGGGCACATTTCTTTTGGGGGGTAAATGGGGCAGTTTTCCTGATGAAGCGGACGCTGCGGTGAAACAAACACCTGGATCAGCATTTAACGCTCAGAAGCTTCCGAAGAGTTAACGAGAGGCGACCCCCGCGATCACTAATTATGTTTTAAAGCCCTGGGGGGGATTCTGCCCCCTTCTGTGGCAGATAAATGAGTAGCTCTGTAACCTACCCCTCATTCTTAGCTTCCACTTTGTAGCAGACCCCGCATCCGGACCCCTCTAATTACCTAAACGCCATCTCCCGGGGTCAGCCTAATTACCCGGCGCACGGCCCGGCGACCTCGCTAATAACTTCCCGGGCCGCCCAATGAAAGACGCTTTCTCCTCTCGCACCTGCCGCCGGCTGCAAATTGAGAAATTTTCACATCAGCCGATTAGCCGAAGAGAGCCGTCTGTCTCCCCCCAACGGGGGCCGCGGGGGCCACGAGCCACGAGGGGCATTTATTCACCTGTCCGGACGGAGGGCGGCCACGGAAACCAAATAACATTGTATCCAAATGACAAATATAATCAATGGCGGGTCCCCGAAAACACGCATTGGTTGCTATGGCGATTGGACATTCAACTCATTGTTAACACATAATCCCCAAAAGGCCTGGAAACCAGCAGGAAGTTTCATTCATTTGCGCCTCCAAAATAAATGAAACCGACGCGACGCATTATTAGAATTATCCGCGATTTCCTGCCATTCCGGGCGCAGAAACAACAATTCATTTCATAGAAACCCACAACCCGTCGGCAGATCGGCCCCCAGCGGCCCATCTGGTCTGTAAGGACTCAAACCTTTATCAGTCGTTGGTCTCGTCTTAGATTCAGGAGCCGTATGTCTATCCCATGCATGTTTAATCCCCTCACTGTATTACCCTCTACCACTTCTGCTGGGAGGCTGTTTCACTTATCTACCACCCTCTCCGTTCCATCTCAGCCTCTGGCCCTCTAGTGTTAGATTCTGGTCTCTTGTTGTAATGCTCTGTATTTATATCACATAAAGTAACGAGCACTGAGAGCTGTGCCCCAAACGACATGAAAAGCGTGGGTGTCCAGCCTGGCCCCCGAGGGTCATAATCAAGGCTGGACTGGGTATTAAAAGCCCCGGCAGCCAAGAAAATGAGGTACGCGGCCTCACGCTGCAAAAAAATTAGTGTGTAGCGTGTGGCCTCACAGGTGACCGCATTCTATACCCTTACTCAGTACGTGAGCAGCGCCATCCGGCCCGTCCACCACCGGCCCGTCCGGCACCTGCCAAGTATTAGCATTACTCTATTTCACCGGCAGACGCCGAGATTACTTTTCTGCATCATCAGGAAAAGCCGGTCTGTTTGGGGCCCCGGGGGCCGGGTCTGGACACCCTGTGCTAAGGGATGATGCAGACATTGAAGCCATATTGAGACAGGACCAGGATTACCGCTGCTCCGGGGCTTGGCCTCCCATCCTGAAGTTGGCTGCGAAGGGGTTTGTGGACTCGTAGCCGTCGGCCGGCGGTTGGCTGCTGCCGTCGGGGATCCTGGTATCGGGGCTCCAGTCCTCGTGGTTCGGCCGCTCGGACTTTTTCCCTTCTTTTTTGCCCGTTACTCGATCGAAAAGGCTGACTTTGTCTTTTTTCCTCCCCTCTTTCTTTCCTTCTGCAGGCTTGGAGAAGAGGCCCAGGGAGGCGCTGCCGGTCAGGCTGCCGTCCTGGGCCGCGCCGTGGTCTTCGTAGGGAGCCCATTGTCGGGGCAGAGTTGCAAACTTCTGAGGAAGAGCATGGGCCGCAGCGGGGGCAGGATCGGGGTCTCCGCCGAGGGTCCATTCCCCTCCGGTGCTTTCCGCGGGGCCGGTTTGGGACGTGTCGGCGCTCATCGTCCGCCGGTGAGGAGACTTGAGGAACCCTAAACGTGGATAAGAAGAGAGATCGTGGAGAGACAGATCAGCATCCTAAGTGCCCACTCACTCTGCATGCATTATGAGGACACTCATACAATCCTCCCCGGCGTCAGACTATCATCCTCACAATCCCCCCCCCGGGGGTCTTCTCATGTCTACATCTAACAGACCTCCTGCCTTCCTTCAGACACTCGGCCGGCCACTCACCTTCCTCAGCTGAGCTGATGGGGCCGAGAGGAGGCTTCACCGGGACCCCCCCGGCCCCCACCCGCGAGGACTGCGGCCCCATCAGATCAGACATGGACTGAGCAGAAGACAAACGCTGAGGGCCCAGGAGAAACGGCTTCTTGGGCTTGTCCTTGACTTGTAATTCCGCCCCGCCGGGTTCCCGGGGAGCGTCGCTGGTGCTGGGGACGATGGCCGACGAGGTGTCGGAGAACGCGCCGTCAGCCTTCCGCCCCTTCATGCGGTCCTTCAGCCGGGCGAAGGGAGAGCGAGTCTTGTCCCTCATGGAGAGGTCGAACATGCTGGCCGTCATGTTGTTCCTCACGAACTGGATGTTGACTTTGAGTTCCCCCCTCGGCTTCGACTTCTTTCCCTGCTTGGACTCCAATTTAAACCATCTGAAAGAAATGAAAAAAAACGGTAATAAAAAAGGGCCGGGGGCCGAAACCGATTCGCATCTGACGGGAACGGTTCATTTTGGGCCGCGTTTGCCATTTACAAAGAGTCTTTAGCTGCGATCTGTGGATGGCGTTCGGATAACCTTTTGGAATAGCGTCCCCACTGAAGAAGAGACCTCCGTGGTTTCAAACACACAACGGGCAGCGAACCCTCTGCTCCGCACTTTGAGCCCCCAAACCGCCCCGCAGACCCCGAAAACAGCCGCGGGGGCTTTAAACTGAGATGCATGTCTAACGCTGCCACGCGGCAGCTAGGGGGTTAAACGGCGGCTTGGAGAAAATGAGGGGAATAAATGGCGGTTTGCGGCGCTCCTTTCGCCATGAAACGCGTTCTCCTTGCGGGGCTTTTAGTTTCTCGTGTAGAGAGGAAGCTTTTTCCTCCCCTTAGCGGGTCGCCGAGTACCCCGCAGGCGGCAGCGAGCTGGCGCTCTCAGCCCGTCAAGAGCCGTCTGCCACCGATAAAACAATTTGCACTCCTCTCGCTGAGGCCACGAGACCCCCCGCCGAGCACGAGACGTCGTATCGCTCCGGCTCATCAGAGCGCAGCCTGCGTGTTTCCTCAATGCACCGCCGAGCCGATAACTGGCGGGACATGCGCGGCGCGGGAGCCCCCCCCCCGAAACGCGGCGGAACGCATTTACTTCCCAAAACCAGCCCTGAAAAAAAAAAAAATAATAATTCACGGCCTGTTCTGCGTAATGCTTTGGAGAGACTGGGTTGAAACGACCTCCGGGAAGCTGAGATCGCCAGCAGCCCCCCAAAACTCCCCCCCCGCAGGGTTATCTGATCCGGAAGTTTCTTCCCCTCCTCCCACCCTGACAAAGGCTGAACCAATCAACAACAATCAGCAACTTAACAGTAGGGGAGAACAGGAAGTTAGGATGGCCGCTCCCATCGTATACACATAAGGGGGGTCAGAGATATATGTAATATATATGGACACGCCCACTCCCCACCCTATTTTATCTGGGGCCAGCCCCACCTACATATAATGCCAGCCCCACCCCCTGCAGAAAGGGAGCGCTGCAGGCAGCCTGAAATGGGTAGTTCCCAGGTACAGCGGCCCCGGGGCATGCGCGGCTGCGGGCCGGGAGGGTAGGGCCCTTATGTTTGGGGCCCATAAACATATCTATAAATCTTCCGGCAATAATCTCCGGGGTCATCCAGAGTGCCGCGGGGGGGGGGCGGCGGATTTAACGTGTTAAAGGAAATACATGTCCCGCCAGGAGACTAATGAATGATTAAAAAATTATTTTCAGAGCAAGAAGATGATGCAGAAACAGGTGCGTCCGACGGGGGCCAGTAAACGGCCGCCAGAACCGAGGAGTATTTTATGATGGAGGAAGGGGGGGAGCGGGAATCACACGAGAGAGGAGAGACCCCGCAGCCAAAGACTGAGGCACAAAAACTACAAGAATCTGCCCCCTCACACTAAGATTGGTGACGTAAGGCCTTACGTCACCAATCTTAGTGTGAGGGGGCAGATTCTTGGGGGTCTGGATCTGAATCCTATTCTCGAATCCCCCCCCCCCCCGCTGGGATCATATTTAGGACTCCCAGTCGGTACTTTTACTCGCAGTATATTATGGTTAGTCTCCCTGCTTGAACACAGGTGACTCAATTGAGTATATCTTTAATAAGTCAAGGTTTCCATGATGACCGACAGAGCCATTTTTCCTCGATGGGCTATTAAAGGGTTAATATTTCTCATTAAGAAAGTTCTGCTCCCAGCACTGAGAGCTTTTGGAACGTAGACTTATTACCATGGCAACCAATAAAACGTTCCTGCTGATTGGGCCATTCCGATTGGCGATACCCCCCTTCCTGCACCAAAGAGTTAAAATAGGCGCACAACGTCCCCGACGGCTTCCAAAAACTGACAGCGAATCCCGGCGCCCCCCCAATATAGACCGGCATCCTTACAGCATCACACAGGAAATTAACCCCTAACATTAAACACACTACATATATGTAACCATGGGAACGGCCATCTTAACTTCCCGTTCTCAAGATCCATGAGCCGGCCCCTGTATAATGTATAGATAAATCAGCGAGCCGGCCCCTGTATAATGTATAGATAAATCAGTGACCGGCCCCCTGTATAATGTATAGATAAATCAGTGACTGGCCCCTGTATAATGTATAGATAAATCAGCGAGCCGGCCCCTGTATAATGTATAGATAAATCAGTGACCGGCCCCTGTATAATGTATAGAGAAATCAGTGAGCCGGCCCCAGTATAATGTATAGATAAATCAGTGACCGGCCCCTGTATAATGTATAGCTAAATCAGTGAGCCGGCCCCTGTATAATGTATAGATAAATCAGTGACCGGCCCCTGTATAATGTATAGATAAATCAGTGAGCCGGCCTCAGTATAATGTATAGATAAATCAGCAAGCCAGCCCTCTGTATAATGTATAGATAAATCAGTGACCGGCCCCTGTATAATGTATAGATAAATCAGTGACCGGCCCCCTGTATAATGTATAGATAAATCAGCGAGCCGGCCCCTGTATAATGTATAGATAAATCAGTGACCTGCCCCCTGTATAATGTATAGTTATATCAGCGACCGGCCCCCTGTATAATGTATAGATAAATCAGTGACCGGCCCCTGTATAATGTATAGAGAAATCAGTGAGCCGGCCCCAGTATAATGTATAGATAAATCAGCAAGCCAGCCCTCTGTATAATGTATAGATAAATCAGTGACAGGCCCCTGTATAATGTATAGATAAATCAGTGACCGGCCCCCTGTATAATGTATAGATAAATCAGCGAGCCGGCCCCTGTATAATGTATAGATAAATCAGTGACCGGCCCCTGTATAATGTATAGAGAAATCAGTGAGCCGGCCCCAGTATAATGTATAGATAAATCAGTGACCGGCCCCTGTATAATGTATAGATAAATCAGTGAGCCGGCCTCAGTATAATGTATAGATAAATCAGCAAGCCAGCCCTCTGTATAATGTATAGATAAATCAGTGACCGGCCCCTGTATAATGTATAGATAAATCAGTGACCGGCCCCCTGTATAATGTATAGATAAATCAGCGAGCCGGCCCCTGTATAATGTATAGATAAATCAGTGACCTGCCCCCTGTATAATGTATAGTTATATCAGTGACCGGCCCCCTGTATAATGTATAGATAAATCAGTGACCGGCCCCTGTATAATGTATAGAGAAATCAGTGAGCCGGCCCCAGTATAATGTATAGATAAATCAGCAAGCCAGCCCTCTGTATAATGTATAGATAAATCAGTGACAGGCCCCTGTATAATGTATAGATAAATCAGTGACCGGCCCCCTGTATAATGTATCGATAAATCAGCGAGCCGGCCCCTGTATAATGTATAGATAAATCAGTGACCGGCCCCTGTATAATGTATAGATAAATCAGTGACCGGCCCCTGTATAATGTATTGATAAATCAGTGACCGGCCCCCTGTATAATGTATAGTTATATCAGTGACCGGCCCCTGTATAATGTATAGATAAATCAGTGACTGCCCCCTGTATAATGTATAGTTATACCAGTGACCGGCCCCTGTATAATGTATAGCTAAATCAGTTGGTGGGAATAAAGGCCCCCCTGTTAAATCAGCCAATTAGATGGGGAATAATGTTCCCTTACTAAATAAGCCAATCAGACGGTGGGAATAAAGGCTCCCTATTAGTTTTACCAATAAGATGAGATAATAAGATAAAGACTCCTTGTCAATTCTGCTAAAGGGGAGGAGCTTGGGTCATCATTTCAATTCATCCAATCAGAGTGGTTGTTAATTGTCCCGCGGTGGAGGAGCTGATGCAGCCAATCAGGAGGGGTGTTAGAAGCTCTGTCCCGGGTCTGTGTGAGGGGCTGATGGCGGGCATGGCTGCGTACATTCCGGGTCAGACCTGTTTGAGGGACATTTTTTCAAGGGTCCCTGAGGGCCCCACTTCTTTGCCATTGTCAGGAGCGCAGTTTCACATTGGTCCAGAGCGCATGCGCAGAAACTTTGGAGCAGTTTTTATATCATGAGGCGAATTATTAACTCAACTGAGGCCAGTTTGGCCTGAAAAGGTCTTACCCAAGGTACAGAGACTGGCTGAGTGTGATGGGAGCACCCCCCCCGTTATAGTGCCCTATAGGGGGTACATATTACATACCCCCAGCCACTCACACAAATCACCACAGTGTTAGGATAAGCCGGCTGCATTTTTTCACATCCTCTGCCCCAGGTGAGCCCGGCTGTAAGGGGGTCCGGCCCGCATGCACCAGGTGGAGTAATCTCTGATGTCACTGGTTTGCCGGTTAGTAAGGGGGTATTTGTCGTGTGGTATGGAGGCTTAAGAACCGGTTGGGGTGTTTCTGAAATGCCCCTCACTCTACACCCACCGGATCCGCTGTCACCCGCCGTTTAGGTTTGTGCGCCTACAGACGCTGGTATTTATGGCGTAAGCCCCCTTTAAGTAGATGTTATTATGTAATGACTTGTGGGGTAGGTGTCTAGAGGTAAATAAGGGCAGGTAACAGAATAGGGACATGTTTGGCGGATTCAGACACCCCTGCGGCGGGGACCCAGACACGCCATTTTCTAATTAACCCTGTGTGCAGGGAATGGGTCCTCGCCAGGCGGGGCGTTATCCTGCCTGAGCTCCGCCCCCTGCGCACTTCATATCCGCGAGGTTGCTGCTGGACTGGCGAATGACGAGGCCTCCCGTCCGCCTCCGATGGAGGAGGGAGCGTCCGGCGAAGGCTGCAGGAATGCGGACGGATCGCAGGCCTCTCCCGTCTGTTTACTGGTATTTTTAGGACAGGAGAGCATTAAAGCCGCAGGAGCGGGGCCCCGACCGGCTCTACCTGTTCCCTGCATTCCTGCTCTATCGCGCTGCAAATCACAGCCGGTGGGGGTTCTGGGTTATACCTGCCCCGGGTATATCTTTAAGCTTGTTATGCACCATTTGTTAAACTATTGTACAGCGCTGCGGAGTATGATGGCGCTATATTAATATATAACAGCACACGCTGTACTGCGCTGCGGAGTATGATGCTGCTATATGAAATAACAGCCAGAAGCAAGACGTTACAATGCGGGGTATTAGAAGCTGGGGCTTTATAACGTTGCATCATCGCATGTCATTCTGCATGAGAGTGCCGGCGGGGGAAGGGTATTAAAATGATAACTTAACCCCAAAAGCTATCGCGCCGACGTGCACTTACTCTGTTTTCCTTCTTTCTTTGTTCTCGAAGATGTGGTTCAGGTTAATGGAGACCTGGCCCAGGAACCTGTCGAGGCTGACCAGCGACCTGTGCATGACGCTCAGCTGCAGCTGGTACTGCTCCGGGTTGTCCTGCACCAGTAGGCCCGGCAGCTCAAAGGACGCCTCTTCCTTCCAGACGGGATGAAGGGACTTCTCCACCACCGAGGTAGAATACTTCTCCTTCCCCAGCTGGATGATGGTGTAGGTGTCGTTTGTGCCATGTTTGCCCTTTGGGTGGAGATCACGGGCTTGGAGCACCGTCACCTGAACGTGTGTCGGGTGCCACTTCTGCGCAGCGTCCTCCAACATAGCTGCTGTCCGGCGGCTGCTCCGATATCCACCAGCGCTGATTACAGAGGCTCCTAACCGCACGGCTCTGCTACCATCACACCCAGCCACGTACCCCAGAACTGTGAATTCAGGGACTCATCTCGGCCATTACTGCGTCATTTCCGTGATGCATTAATCAGGCTCTGCAGCGTGGCCGATGCACGTGTCCTTTAAAGGGCCGCATTAGGCATGCAGGGCACCGAGCCGTGCATGTCAAGCCTGTGAATGCAGAACACAAAGGCACAGATGCATGGGAATCACTGCATGAAAAGGAGGCGGCCCCCTCCTCCCCCGAGCGCCTCTCACAATAGCATTGATTTCTCGCGCAGGGAGACGGAGCGACGAGCGCCTCGGATCAATCACTCGGCTCGATTGCTTTAATTAATTCGCGGCTAGTAAGGTGACTTCTGCTGCAGGCTCTGCATCCACTTCCGGGTTCTCCATGTAGCTGGAAGCCTCCTCATAACAGCCTCCCTTTCATTGGTTTTTTCCATGCTTATCCCAAACAAGGCATGTGTAGAGCGCTGTCATTGGCTGGCTGCTTTCCCCAGGCAGACCTCATTTTATTCCAGTCTGTCATTTATTGAAGGTGCCGGCCTGTGATTGGTCTGCCTTAGGAATGCACCAAAACACAGCTGATTCCCTGATAACTGCCCCATCTCACCCCTCGCCTTGTTTGCTTTTTAAGCGAAGTTCCAGCGGCAAACGCAGATTACGGAGTAACTGGAATGCGCTCTGCGGTTTTCTAGAGATCACAAAATGGCCAAATTCCTGGGAATGGGTCGGACTGAACCGGCTGGGTCACGGGTAACGGGCGGCCAGGTCACGGGCAACGGGCAGCTTCGCTTATGTCCTCGGGTAACGGGCGGCCAGGTCACGGGCAGCTTCGCTTATGTCCTGTGAATTCTGCGCAAAGTGCCCGCTTTGGTTATAGTAGCGATCGTGCGATATGCCGCTCACCAATCAGACACTGAAAGGGTTAAAGCTGACTAGGTGCTTAGATTAATGGGAGTTGCAGTGAGCGGACCTGCGGCGTGTCCGCACAACGATGGCGTCTGTTGCAATAATGATTCGGGGGGGTTGCGTTTTGCTACATGTTTGGGGCAGGGGAGGCATGATGAGTGCCACGCGTGGCCTGTGTTAATATGTTGGAAGGAATGTGGGTGGGACCTATGCACCTTGCAGGTCAGGTTTGTAGCTCCTCCTTGTTACCATAGTGACCGCTGTGTCAACGCGCCGAGCACCGCAGCCGGTAGCTCCTTTGCCCTTCCTGCATTATTGCATTGAGATATTCTTTGCTGTCGTTATTAACCCTTTGTGATCAGGAAGACAGCCATGTACCTGACCAGAGACGCTGTCATACATGTAATTCACATCGTCACGTAACACGTTAATGCCTCTCGGTCACTCAGAGGGCTGCAGGAAGGGATTGTGCGTTTAACCCTTTCGTGTTTTTAGGAGTGATAGCAGTTTTAACTCTTTAGATACCAATTCGTTGCTCATCCTCGATTGTAATTTATTCTCATGATGAACACCCATTGGCCGCCGTGTCAGAGCATTAACAGTAATACACTTACACCGCTGGTATTTCACCGGGTAATGACCCGTGCATGCGCCAGTGTTTCCCATGGGGGCAGTCATGGTCCCCTGTATTCTCCAGTAGGGGCTATTCACAGCCTGGGTAATAAGCGATCTTTCCAAATCATCACAGTTTAGTAAATCTCACTGAAAACATCTGGATTTGGTAATACCGTTTTTGATTAAGAAGTAAATGTGTTTTACTCAATCGCTGCTCGTCCCGGAGAATTCCGCCAAGAGATGCTCTTTTTCCTCCGTTATTACACAATTCAGACATTCACTGAAATCCTTTAATGTCCTCCCCGCTGTGTCCTCCCCACATCACAGGCCGGCATCTGACTGTATCGTGGGGATAAGAGATATGTGGAGTAGATTAAAGAGGCCTCTGTGCCGCACGCTGCAGACAACGCGCCAACTTCCTACATACTTTCAGTAACGTCTGTGAACCCGACCGGCTTCTGCGAATTGCGGCAGCTGCTTTATTTTAAAGATCAGACAAAAAAAAAAAAAAGAATAGCCCCGTATATTCATTGTGTACTGACGGGGTCAAAAGACTGGCACACAGGGGGCAAAATGTGATTGAAGATGATCAGGACTCTTCAAGGGTCCGCGGTCGACTCTCTTGCATTGAATTATTCTGCAAAGACTGTGATTTTCCTGAATCATCTTTATGTAAAGGGGACGGGTGGTTCGTGTAACGACCTCTCTGAGACCCCCTTTCACTCGCGTGTCTGTAGACAGGGAAACGTATTCCTTTGGCAGATCAGCGTTCTTACAGTGAGGGCAGTTAATATGGGGTTAGTAAGCAGACTTGTATGGACGGTTTGGTTCAGGTGGCGCCGCTGCTTTTCAACCTTCTCTAAATTCAGATTTTTAGGCCGTGTTTTGCGATGTCCTCTGTGAAGAAGCCCGTGGCTGCTGTGGACGTTGTTGACGCCGGGTCCCCAGAAATCCCCCCTCTGACAAGCCTTTCCCTTATCGTTGTGTAAATAGGTTATCAGTCACTGAGTAGTATGCAGACTCTCTGCCCTGCGCTGGCTCAGCCAATCGCTGTCTGGTTGATCTACTGGAGGACCAAGGATCCCTTTCCTTCGAGCACCCGACAGACAGTGTTTGATGTACTGGACCGGGTGACACCGCAGCTGGGGATCTTCTCCAGGGTTTAAGGACCGACAGAGCAGAACTGCACGGTAAGATCCCCACCATGCGCCAGGCAATAACATGTAACGGGGTGATGTGCTCTCGGGTCTATATATATATATATATATATATATATATATATATATATATAATATATATATATCTCTATATCACACCGGTAAAGATTCTACTCTGCGTATAACAGAAGGTTTAGAGACATGTTATGTAACCTGCACCTGCTGAACCGTTACTTCCACAATCCTCCGCTCGGTTGGGCACAGCCAAATACTGGATGAGGATAATGGGAGTTACGACGTCTCGGTGACTGCACCATTTTGTATATACCGGTTGTATATACAGTATATATAATATGTATATAGTACAGTATATAGACATGTATGTTAAGATCCTTTAACCCTTCCTGGTAAGTTTTATCCTGTAATCCACGACTCCTGAATGTAACAGACCAAGGACTGATTAAGGTTTGAGTCTTTACAGCAGGAGTAAAGAGGCGACTAGACGGGGGGCCACCGGGGGCCTATCTGCCGGCAGGTTCTGGGTTTCTGTGTATGGCGGATCCGTAGAGCGGACTCCGCATTAAATAAGTGTTATTTTTTATATCGTCGAGTCTCCGCTTCAGGCCGTGAAGGCGACGTGATTAACGTTTCCAGCAATTCATTGTTCAGTGGACTGATATTGGGGTATCTGGAACTCGTCTCATAAGCTTACAGTCTGTAATTGTAGCGACCATGGGTAAAGCTCTTGCATATGTGAAAAATAACTCACAGAATCCTCAGCCACCTGGTGACCCACCTTCTGGCACCCAAGTAGTTATTACACCCCTGATGTCTCCAAATAACGAATTCTGCACAATGTGTTCGCTAAACCCCCTGATTTCACTCCACGGCCCATCAGGGTATTGAAAACATAGCAATTATTTGTATTTTAATAAAATCCGGCTTCGGGTTCAGACTCCGCAGGACCCCCGAGCTTTCTGCTGGAGCCGAGTCTCTCTCTCAACGCAGCAGAACTTCGCATGGAGCTCCTGGAGCGGAGGCCGAGCTGCAGACAGCAAACCTAGCTTTGTTTGGTGTAAAATGACCGGAGGCGCTGGCGAAGCCGGTAACGTGGTGGCCATGCTGAGAACCCCGGGGAGAGACTGCTTCATGCGCTGGTTGTGAGCAGGACTCCCCACGCCCTGCATCCGGTCACAATTCCGTAGCACACGCGCGCGTGCGCACACACACGCCGGTCCCATCCTGGCTGAGCCTGGGCCATGATATGATACCCCCGATGGCCTGGTTACAGGTGACGTGTCTCCAGCCGGCCCCTCGATCTGCCCGTCAGCAAACCTGTCGATCTGCCCCTAGTAATTCAGCACCACCAGAATCCTGCACTCCATTACAACGAGTGATAATATACGCCAATAAATTACTCAACTAGTGCAGTCAGTGATAATTACATTCTTTATCGCATTTTTTGAGTAAATAATTTGGAGGCTGACAGTCTATTTCTTTGCCACTGAAATGGTTAAAGTTCGGAGAACATCCCGCTCTCAGATTAACTATTTCTGAGCCATGAAATAACCAAAGCCACATGTTGGCAGATGGTCCGGTAACCAATATATCATGTCAGACCGTAACGCGCTCTGTGCCCAGGACGTTCCTCGTATCCAGAGAACAACAAAACGTTCACCGTAAACTGGGATTTATTTAAAAAAACATCTCTGGTTATTGATGTTTTTAAAATCTCCGTGTAATTGAAATCCATTGTAGTGCGGCGAAAAAATGTTCAATAAAAATAAACTCCAAAAACCTCCTTTATGGCCTATTGCCTGGAACGCAGACAAATCTTATTAATATTTCCTATTTACGGTCGGGGGTCGCACGGGGAGCCCCTGCGGGGGGGACGCTCTCCCAGACGGTTTTCATTTCTCTTCTCAACACATTAGGGTTAAAAGCAATATAGAAAATCAAAAATAAAGCCTTTTGATGTTTTGTTGGGCGGCGGGACTTTGGAAGCGTATGGAGCAGACATGGAAGCCAGGAACGCGGCCTGAGCTGCGGTACATGAAAGGGGGACGCGGATGGCTTTACTGAGTATCCCGCTGCTCTATTCAGGGCCCGGGCGAGAGGGGCTCTTTTTATGAACTTTGATCTGTCTGCGCTGATAAAACTTAAACTAATCCCAAAAATCTAGCAGGAGCTGCAAGAGCTTCTTAACACTTTCCCTGCTGGTTTTGGGGGATGTTCAGCCACTTTAATGCTCCACGGACAGCCCGGTTACCCGATCTCAGCTGCGTGCGTGGTGTGGATATTATCGGGGGGGATATGCCCTGCGCGTTTGGTTGTGTCCCGATGTTTGAGATAATCGAATATATTATAAAAGATATTTATCGCTACGGGGAATAACAAGGAGGTGCCACGGACTGCGGCGATCCAGAAGCGCATGAGTATTACTCAAGAAGTGATCACTGGGTACCTATCGCCTCTCTCCCCTAGGCGCCCGTCTCGGGGAACCTGCCTCTCGCTCGTGTTCATTAAGAGTGCGGACTCCGATTACGAGTTGTTACATCCCCCGGCCGAGCACCTGCATGCCAGGAAATAGAGAGCTAAGTCTGGATTTAGGAGCTAGCTCTCTAATTTAGGGCTGCCCCCACTTACCATTAAAACTGACCCTGAATGTATAGAATGGGGTACAGAGTATTTATTAATGGGGACTGGAGGTCGTCACACGAGGTCAGCTCAGTAGGGTCAGAGTTATCACTCCCGGAGGTAACTCAGCTGACTTGACTCGAGACGACTCGCAGGCCGCCGCACTTATCACGGCCGCTTGGTGAGTGTCTGTAAGACCCCGGACCCCGCACATACCCCTCCACGGAGCGATCGGTCCAAACGAGTATTAAAACAGGCACTTTTGGGTTAAATTCTTTCCCGGGGTCGGCAGAAATGTGACTCCGTATGGTGGGTGTTAGTAGGAGGCCTGTAATTAGGTGTCTTTGGGTAAACGGCGCTGTAAGTCTGGCGGCGGGTAACGTTTGCTGATGATTTTTAGTGGTGATAATACGTTTTTCGTGTCTGAACGTGACCCGCGTCCTGTGAGCGCCGCCGGCGGCCGTTTTCCCAGAACCCCGTTTCATTTCACGTTTCTGAGAGAAACCATCCTGGGGTCGGCTCTTCTTAACCCATTTTCAGAGGGGGTCCCTAATGAGGACCCCAGAATCCCCCCCTGTGGTGCCCGCTCCCCCGATGTAACTGTGGCACTGATAACCTTTCTGGGATAAAAAGGGTTAAAGCGACAGCCGAAGGCAAAAATCTGTACGACCAGAACGAGGAGCAAATATTTTGGCCGTTCCAGGGCCGGTGGGGGGTTCCAGCTTTTCATTCTTCGCCTTTCATTCTTTTGCCCCTCGCGTGGTTTTTGTCGTCCTCCTTTCTCTCCGCCGCATGTTATCCCCGGGCCGCCATTGTCTTCGCTTATTGCCATATTTGTCTCGTCGCCCCTCTCTGTTTCTTTGAAAAGTTGACGTTTGATGTTTTAATTGTCTCCGTCCCCAGTGAACGAGCCGCCGGAGCCCCCGTTTCCACCATGCGCCGGCTGATCTTCCTGCATCACCGCGACTGGTCCCTAGAAGCAGGCAGCGGGGGGTTAATGCACCAAAAAACATATTTCTTTAGCGCATTTTAACCGTTACCGGCACCCAGAAAGCTCAGAATCTATCTTTTTGGTTGTCGTGTTTTTTCTCTTAGAGCTAAAATTATGAAATTCTTACGTTTTTGGGGATGATGGCAATGCTTTTGTTTTAAGAGATTTTCGACGTTCCAGTGCTTGCCAGCACTCATAGGGTTAACGGTGTTAAATTCCTGCTCCGGTAGAGATGTCTGCTTTTTGGGGGTATCTGAAATCTGGGTCACCAGGGGGACATTAAAGCCCAACACCTGATGTCAAGAATCTGTAGGGAAGGGGGGCAGTAAGCGGACACGGACCCCCAACTAGCAGGTTCATATCTGAGAAAAGAAAGTAACCTGTCGATTTCGAGTATTTTGCAGTCGCTCCCTGTGGCTGGGAGTTGTGGGAGTTGTGGATGTACGGCGGCAGCAGGATTGGGGATCGTGCTGCCGTCTCATATCTCCCGAGTCTTCCCATGGCTGGGAGTTGTGGGAGTTGTGGATGTACGACGGCAGCAGGATTGGGGATCGCGCTGCCGTCTCATATCTCCTGAGTTCTCCCATGGCTGGGAGTTGTGAGAGTTGTGGATGTACGGCGGCAGGAGGATTGGGGATCGCGCTGCCGTCTCGGATCTCCTGAGTTCTCCCGTGGCTGGGAGTTGTGAGAGTTGTGGATGTACGGCCGGCAGGAGGATTGGGGATCGCGCTGCCGTCTCAGATCTCCCGGGTCTTCCCATGGCTGGGAGTTGCGGGTGTACGGCGGCAGGAGGATTAGGGATCGCGACTGTCACAGATCTCCCGATTCCCCTGGTGGCTGGGAGTTGTGGGAGTTGCGGGTGTACGGCAGCAGGAGGATTGGGGATTGCGCTGCCGTCTCAGATCTCCCGAGTCTCCCCATGACTGAGAGTTGTGGGAGTTGCGGGTGTACGGCGGCAGCAGGATTGGGGATCGCGCTGCTGTCACATATCTCCTGAGTTCTCACATGGCTGGGAGTTGTGGATGTACGGCGGCAGGAGGATTGGGGATCGCACTGCCGTCTCGGATCTCCTGATTCCCCTGGTAGCTGGGAGTTGTGGGAGTTGTGGATGTACGGCGGCAGCAGGATTGGGGATCGCGCGGCCGTCTCGGATCTCCTGATTCCCCTGGTGGCTGGGAGTTGTGGGAGTTGTGGATGTACGGCGGCAGCAGGATTGGGGATCGCGCTGCTGTCACATATCTCCCGAGTCTTCCCGTGGCTGGGAGTTGTGGGAGTTGCGGGTGTACGGCCGGCAGGAGGATTGGGGATCGCGCTGCCGCCTCGGATCTCCTGAGTTCTCATGTGGCTGGGAGTTGTGAAAGTTGCTGGTATACGGCGGCAGCAGGATTGGGGATCGCGCTGCCGCCTCGGATATCCCGAGTCTTCCCGTGGCTGGGAGTTGTGGGAGTTGCGGGTGTACGGCGGCAGGAGGATTGGGGATCGCGCTGTCGTCTCAGATCTCCCGAGTCTTCCCATGGCTGGGAGTTGTGGGAGTTGAGGATGTACAGCCGGCAGGAGGATTGGGGATCGCGACTGTCTCAGATCTCCCGATTCCCCTGGTGGCTGGGAGTTGTGGGAGTTGCGGGTGTACGGCAGCAGGAGGATTGGGGATTGCGCTGCCGTCTCAGATCTCCCGAGTCTCCCCATGACTGAGAGTTGTGGGAGTTGCGGGTGTACGGCGGCAGCAGGATTGGGGATCGCGCTGCTGTCACATATCTCCCGAGTCTTCCCGTGGCTGGGAGTTGTGGGAGTTGCGGGTGTACGGCCGGCAGGAGGATTGGGGATCGCGCTGCCGTCTCATATCTCCTGAGTTCTCATGTGGCTGGAAGTTGTGGGAGTTGCTGGTATACGGCGGCAGCAGGATTGGGGATCGCGCTGCCGCCTCGGATCTCCTGATTCCCCTGGTGGCTGGGAGTTGTGGGAGTTGTGGATGTACGGCGGCAGCAGGATTGGGGATCGCGCGGCCGTCTCGGATCTCCCGAGTCTTCCCGTGGCAGGGAGTTGTGGGAGTTGTGGATGTACGGCGGCAGCAGGATTGGGGATCGCGCGGCCGCCTCGGATCTCCTGATTCCCCTGGTGGCTGGGAGTTGTTGGAGTTGAGGATGTACGGCGGCAGCAGGATTGGGGATCGCGCTGCCGCCTCGGATCTCCCGAGTCTTCCCGTGGCTGGGAGTTGTGGATGTACGGCGGCAGCAGGATTGGGGATCGCGCGGCCGCCTCGGATCTCCTGATTCCCCTGGTGGCTGGGAGTTGTTGGAGTTGAGGATGTACGGCGGCAGCAGGATTGGGGATCGCGCTGCCGCCTCGGATATCCCGAGTCTTCCCGTGGCTGGGAGTTGTGGATGTACGGCGGCAGCAGGATTGGGGATCGCGCGGCCGCCTCGGATCTCCTGATTCCCCTGGTGGCTGGGAGTTGTGGGAGTTGAGGATGTACGGCGGCAGCAGGATTGGGGATCGCGCGGCCGTCTCGGATCTCCTGATTCCCCTGGTGGCTGGGAGTTGTTGGAGTTGTGGATGTACGGCGGCAGCAGGATCGGGGATCGCGCTGCCGTCTCGGATCTCCCTCCTCGCCTCCCGAGTCCCCCCAGGGGGGGTTTATCGTCTCCCTCTGACTCCGGTCAAAATACAACCTTTCGTGGCCTGAAACACTTGCAACATTTTGACAATTTGTAGCTGATTTTCTTGCATTACCCTTTTAAGACCCTAATAATAGGTTTTTCTTCAGCGCTGAATTAAAACATTAAAGGCCATAAATTCCTCAGTCACCTGCATTCATTTAGAACTAATTTATTATGGAACGTATCATAAAGCGGCTCTGACAAGCAGGCCTCCTCTCGGCTATAAATCTGTTTCCACGTGTTTACATAACTTGCACTCGGTTCAGGAAAAGACCTCCATGTGGGAGGGGGGCAGATTAACCCTTCGCCTTCCCGCGGACCTTCCGGGCAGGCATGCGCTGTGACGTCCCCCGGCGCCCGGGACTCGAACGGTTAAAAACGATTCTATAAAAAAGGCAATCAGAAGGGTAATTTTAAAACAATGGAAGGACCTCCCGGGCCGGAGAGCGAAATGATCGGCCCTTAGGGGCCACGTGGACCCCTGTGAAGGGCTTTATGTGACTGAAGTCGAGTGTTCCCTCTGAGGTGAATGATACGGCACTCGGAGGGTTACTGTACATTCAGATGCACCTGTAACCCCGATCCTTGGAAATCTTCATCCCGAGCGGCTGTTAACCCACTGTGTGCCACTTAATCCAAGTGAAAGTCCTGGATGTGTTTAGTACTCGGGCTCCACCGCCAGAAATCGGTTATTCCTCCCCGCTTCTTTGTAAGGACTGTTAGATACGTGTATGAGATACGTGTGTGTGTGTGTGTATATATATATATATATATATATATATATATATATATATATATACATACATAACACTCAGCGGCCCCTGCCCGTCCTCTCTGGGGGGTATTACCGGGTCCCAGGGATCTGCCCTCAGCCTCCTTCTCTTCTCCTTTTGACAATTGCACCTTTTTTGTCCCCAAATAGTACCCGCCGTGCCGGGGCAGGAGCCTCAGCCGCCTGGGAAACAATTCCTTTTGTCTGTTGTGTTGCTGCCGCTGCGATACTCTGTCCCTGAATCAGTTGTACTGCTGCCGGCGGAGGTGGCCTCCTGTCCCCGGGGGGCCGCCGGCTGCGATACTCTGCCCCTGAATCAGTTGTGTTGCTGCCGCTGCGATACTCTGTCCCTGAATCAGTTGTGTTGCTGCCGGCGGAGGTGGCCTCCTGTCCCCGGGGGGCCGCCGGCTGCGATACTCTGCCCCTGAATCAGTTGTGTTGCTGCCGGCGTAGAAATAAACCCGGTTCCCGGATTCCCTGAATTCACGCGATGTTTGTAAGCAGCCGTCGCGCAGGTTCTAGGATCTCTTCTGAATAGAAATGTCCGCCGGTCCTGTCCAATCTGCCATCAGATCTTATGTGTTCCTCGGCCTTATCTCACCTTTGTCTCTCTCTCCTCTTCACGCTGGGTCCGATGGCCCGTCTGCCCTCTCTTTATACCCCCAGGACCCCCGATACGTGGCAGAAAACGTCGGCGTTTCTCTCCGGATAAATAATGAGGATATAAAAAGTAATTCTGTGCAACCCAATAACTCCGAATCTGGGAAAAAGTTATAATTCTAAAGGTCTGTCCCAAAAGCAGCCGGCGGACCCTGCGAACAGGCGACCTTATCACCATAGTAACCAGCGGAATGGTCCCATCAGCAAGGCCATTTGATTGGCCGCTGCGGCAATGAACCTGCGCCAGAATACATGTTTAATGTCCGCACGTTCTGCCGACTCGCGGTCGGATCCGGTCCGGAGATGTTTTATACGCCCGATCGGTTAAAGGGAACCTAAAAATACAAAATATGGAATTTGTGCCCCAAATGGCAGCCGGATGAACCCCACAGGCTGCCGAAGTCTCCTAATCAGACGCTCAGATCATTTCCACCGCAGACCATTAAAGCGGGACGGGCACGATCGATTAACGGAGCATTCCTTATGGTTTAGCGTGTGACGGACCTGCGCGACTGTCGCTCTTCGCTGTTTCTGCCGCTTCTAATTATAATAAAATCTTTTTACATCAGGATAGCGGAGGTTCCCGGCAGAAACGCGTGACTCGGGGATCTGATAGCGGAACGGCTCTACATTCGCGTTTCTTGCTGTGAGTTTCCAATGTTTTGGATAAAAATGTATTTTTTTTTTTTTTTATTTTTTTTTTTGATGTACGGCAACAATTCAGACCCTCAAGGCCCATAAAAGGGGAAACATCTCGTTCCAGATTATCCAGATTCTTTCACCTGGAGAAACCGTCTCAGCCGTGCGATGTTTCCCGTTAACATAACCCCCCCCCATCGCGCTGTAGGCCGAAGCCGCCATCTTGCTGCCCCGTCAGGGGGTATAAATCGCCCATCACCCTGAGATATCTGTGATAATAGCGTTACGGAGGAGAGTACCGGCAGCAGAGAGGGACCCAAACGGCAAAAACCCTTCCAGACGGCAGCGGGCGCCAAAAACCGTAGCCAGTGCATAATGGATGCGCAGACGTTCTAAACGCATCCAATGATGATGATGATCCGAGCGTCTCCTGAAATAAAGGTCTGTGAGGTCAGAGGGAATCCGGATGTTGAGGTCATCATGCGCTTTGCTGCTTATTATATCCCAGTTTACCAATAGTACAGCGCTGTGGAATATGTTGGCGCTATATAAATCACTATATAATAATACATTTTGTAAAAATGTTGAAAGTTCCTGTTCTTTTTTTTCTTGATGGTAAAATTAGTAATTAATAGAAATCGATCGGATTTTACGATTAATCGCCTGCGTCTAACACGCTGGAAATGCGTTTCTGTAAAGCTCTGACGCGTTTCTCCCGTGCGCTGCCGCGGCGCGCAGGTCTCTGCTCCATACGTTATATGTTTCTATACGTTCTCTGCGGAGATCAGATAACTGAACGCGGGGGCCGCCGGGATCTCGTCTGACTTTCAGTTTTTCAGTTTGCTCACCAGGGAGGAGGAGTTACGATGCGTGCGGGAGGAGGGGAGAACTCTCCAGGAACGAATCAGAGGTCGAGCAGAAGATTGACGAGATCCACAAGTAATTACATTATCTGCACCTAGGGGGCAAACTGCTGCTATCTGCACCTAGGGGGCAAACTGCTGCTATCTGCACCCAGTGGCAAACTGCTGCTATATACGCCTGGGGCAAACTGCTGCTATCTGCACCTAGGGGCAAACTGCTGCTATCTGCACCCAGGGGCAAACTGCTGCTATCTGCACCCAGGGGCACCCAAGTGCTGCTAACTGAATCTTTACCAGCCTACCCATTCCCCCAATTGTCAGCGATCAGGTTAGACCTGGCAGCCCCCCCAGGTTCCCCCCGTATAACTGATGATAATAATCCTCTGCTTATTGCCCCGGCGCAGTAATATTAGGGCTTGTTAGTTCGTTTTGTTAGTTTTAGCGAGCGGACTGAGATCCAGACTTGCGCCGCGGGGCGACCTGCATGGCGTACAGTTTGATGGTAATCAGGAG
The DNA here is from genome assembly GCF_027358695.1 of Spea bombifrons. NCBI lineage: Eukaryota > Metazoa > Chordata > Amphibia > Anura > Pelobatidae > Spea > Spea bombifrons. The sequence goes on along the minus strand of NC_071097.1, from coordinate 37,965,681 downwards.
CGGCTCCCCGGAGCTGCCCCGCGCCAGCAACACGTCTGTGTTATGTCAGGAGATCGGGGGTTAACGTGTTATATGTACGGGGAGGGGGCAGAATATCCAAGCACTAATGAGGGTATCCGAGGCACCTCGTGCACCGTCACCACCTCCGTCCCTGGGGGGGAACGCTTCCAAGTTCACGATGGGTGAGAGGCAGCCTCGCAGAGTTCAATCAGAGGCTGCCGGCCGGCGGGGGGGGCCGGGGCGCGCAGGCATTAGAGACCCTCTTTAGAAGTGAAATTGAGAGAGAAGTTGGTAATCCCCGCTTGAACATATTAGACCCTTTGTAAAGTTAACCCCGAGAGACCCATTTGTGAGGGATTTGAACATGTTTAGCTATTATTGTCAGGGCATTAACCGTTTAATGGCCAGAAGGCATTCCCGCTCGGGGTTAACACCGTTTTCTGATTAGCTTTATTGCTAACATTTCAGCTTTTAACGTTTCCTATAAAACAAAACCAACTCAGAATAAAACGCAAACACATGGAGAACATATTAAACGCGAGCGAACAGATCCCAATAACCGGCACGTTGTCTTATAAAGAAAATTAAATTCTCTGCGTTTGCTGCGGCAGCAATCCGACTCCCTTTATTCGTGAAAGAAAAAGTATTTTAAGAGAAATTATGGCAGCAGGAAAGAAAAAATCAGGAACGCTCGCTCCCCAAATTGTATATAATTCTGTGAAAAGCTGTGCCTCTTGGATATATATATATATATACATTAGATTGTAAGCCTGTGAGCCGAGCCCTCTTTAGCTAATGTTTGTCTGTCTGTTCTAGGTCTGTATTTGGACTGTAAGAAGTGCTGTTGGGGCTGTATAAATAATAAAAAAAAAACCAAAATATATATTTTATTTATATATATATACTGTGTGTGTATAAATTGTGTTCAAAAGTTTGGGGTCACTTTTCTGGCTGTAACATAATTACAAAAGGGTTTCTAACCATCAATTAGCCTTTAAAACTTGGGTGTGATGGGCGTGATAAGGGGTCATTGGAGCACAGGAGTGATGGGAGTGATAAATACACAGTGGCACTACTGGCATCTACTCATGCTAACACACTATGTATGGACGTATGTGCACGTATATATGTATTTATTGCTTTGGTGGGGTATAAATGGGGTCACATGGCTGCCTTAGCCCTCACTGTACCAACCAATCCGTTTGGGCCCAGACCCCATGCGTCAGTCCTCTTGCCACAGGGCTAGCGATCTATTCTGAGCAGGGTGATGGCGTATGTCCGGAAGAGCTGGCTCTAGGTGACAGAGGAGACATTAGCATCTGTGTTGTGTGGAGGTGGCCACCGAGGGGCCACGTGGGCCAGGGGCGCATAGGGATCCCTAATTCATTAGGAGACATCTGAAATCTGCTTCTTTTTTTGCACTTTTTGAGGAAGAAGAAGATATTTTTGGACAGAATGGTGGAAATTTCCACAGAACTGTCACTGCTGAGCCGCCAGATGGAAAGCTTCGAGCAGCGGCTCCCAGGGGCCAATTTACCTGGGAAGCAGGTGAGAGACCCGGGGCAGGTTTATTCCCAGAGTGCGGGAGGTCTGTTTACATACGGTACTCATCAGGGGTATCCCACACACCGTCCTTCCCAACGAGATACCCCCCATAAGAGAACTGCCCCTCAACACTGATGGCAGCCCCTGCGGTAAATAAATAAATATATATATATATATATATAATGATGAGAGAGAGGTATATAGGGTATATGTGTGTGTGTGTGTGTGTGTGTGTGTGTGTGTGTGTGTGTGTGTGTATATATATATATATAATGAGAGAGAGAGGTATATAGGGTATGTCTGTGTGTATATATGTATATGTGTATATATATATATATATATATATATATATATATATATATAAAATGAGAGAGAGGTATATAGGGTATGTGTGTGTATATATATATATAATGATGAGAGAGGTATATAGGGTGTGTGTGTGTGTGTGTGTGTATATATATATATATATATATATATATATATATATGAGAGAGAGGTATATAGGGTATGTATGTATATATATATATGATGAGAGAGAGGTATATAGGGTATGTATATATATATATATATATATATATATAATGAGAGAGAGGTATATAGGGTATGTGTGTGTATATATATATGTAATGATGAGAGAGAGGTATATAGGGTATGTGCCACTGGTGCGAGGGCAAGTTTCTGCTGGCGCTCAAAGTGTTAAAGAGCATTCAGAATCCCTATGAATGGGATGATGGGAGTTGTAGTTCACCAGGGCACAGGTCAGTGTGCAGGGAACGCACAAATTCTTATGGGCTGGGAGTTATCGTGCCCGTACACGAAAGGGCCCATGTGACCTAAACACCGTGCCAGCCGTTCCCCGGAGGGGCTCCGGACGGCTCCGATTCATAGCGTCGTTTCTCATGTGGGTTCGATACAGCGAGAAGCCCCTCTCCGCAGGGTGGGCATCCATTTGTCTCGATCATGCTGGACTACAATTCCCAGAATGCTCGGCTCGTTCTAGGCTCAGCTAAGGGTTAAGCTCCCAGCGATGGTTATGTTGGACTAAAACTCCCAGCATGCTTGTCCATCCGCGTTGCACGGTAGATCTAGAAGTCTGCAGGAACGTCTGGCATCTTAAGGCCAGGTGAGCCGTGTGCGGGGCGTTGGCGGCCCCTGGGGCCGGTCTTCTGCCCCTCCGCTGTTATTTATGGAGATGCTCTAAATAGGTTTTTGCCCGAGTTGTGGTTTTGATTAACAATTCAAAGCCGAAGGAACCCGGAGCGAAAGCACGTACCGGATCAGGGTAAAAGATTGGAACCAAATACACACGGGGCGGATAGAGGGGGGCATTAACCCTTCGGCGTCCACGGGGCTGCAGGACGCGCTCGCATAATACTGTACTCCATCCCTTCCGGCAGCCGAAGGGTTACTCGTCCAAATTGGAAGCAGATGCTTGAAATTAAAAAACATAAATTATTTGGACTGATGGCCACATAAATTCCAGCGCTGAGAATCCATCACTGCGGCCCTGGCCCGGGTGGAAGGGGTTACATATTTGGGTATTTAGCGTTATTAAACAAAGTGTCAACTGAAGCCCCCGCGCCGAGTCCTGGGGGTCAGCGCCACGGAGCGTTTGATCTGCGCTGGTTCTGATTGAACTCCTTGTATATTTCGGCGGGGGGGCTGCAGCGGCCCTCTCTGTGCCTATCCCCTGCTGCCCGACCCCACCGGGGGAGTCTGACCCCACGGGGTGGGGGGGGAGTCTGACCCCACGGGGTGGAGGGGGGAGTCTGACCCCACGGGGTGGGGGGGGAGTCTGACCCCCTGGAATTAGAGGGGGGGCTTTTTGGAGCAAGGAAATCTAACGAAAAGACCCAACTCTGAGCAAATCATTTGGAGGACTCGAAAGGCTCCGCTTGATAGAAAAGTAAAGTGTGTTCTGTATATGGGGACCGTTAGACTGCGCAGCATTCAGCCAAATGCCCCCCATGCCCCCGGGTCCTGCCCCCTCCGTACGTTGGCGCAGCGGACCTGCCCTGGACTTAGTGTTGGCATGGGGGGCGTGTCATGCCGCTGGTAACGAATCATATTAAGGATGGACAGCAACAGACTGAGGGAGCGCATGCTCGGGGGGATTGTGGGTGAGAGTGCCAGCCTCGGGCCATCGCCCTCTGAGCGCGAGTCAGAAGGTGTCGCCCCAGGAACATGCGCCTCGTCACCTCACCGGAGACCCGAAATAAACATAGGAGCCAAATGCCTGTCCCCTGCATGTTTACATTCCCCTCTACTGCTTCTGCTCGGAGGCTGCTCCACTTATCTACTGCCCTCTCAGTAAAGTAAAAGCCTCCATTATTGTGTTATGTATTATGGTTCAGTATGCAGGATTTATTACAGGAGATTGCAAGCTCCTGTGCGCGAGGCCCTCCTTACCTGTTGTTTCTGTAAGTCAGTTATGTCCCGCTTCCCCTTTGTACAGCGCTGCGGGATATGATGGCGCTATATATATAATATATAATAATAGGAGGGGGCAGTCGGGGGTCACGTGACCGCGAGCGCACGGCAGTAGATTAGCCGCGGGGTCACCGGGACGTCCGCTCTCTCTGCAGCTAAACACCTCTCTCAGTTGGAACTAATTTTATGGGGTCATGAAAACCCTCCAACCTCTGGGGGGGAAAAAGGGCTCTAATCCTAAACAAAACCATGTGGGGCCGATGCCGGGCCGGGGCCGCTTGTTTTTACACCTGCTGGTCCGGGGTGGGAACCTGCAGCTCCCTGGGAACTCTGCAGTGAAAGAAATCAGTGTGAGCGGCGGGGCAATAAACAGCGTGGGGGGGGTTCTTAGTACCTGCGCAGCCCTCTCAGCTGGGAGTCGGGGTTCCGCAAGGAATGATTTATGGAATAAAAACAGGGAAAGAACAGACGACAAATATTATTACAGAATCGCCAACAAACTGCCCCCCCCCCACGTCACATTGGGCAGCAGATCAGGACCAAAAGCCATATCCTATCCCATGCATTCCCACTCTGGATTAACCTCTACCACTTCTGCTGGGAAGCTGCTCCATGCATTTACCGCCCTATGAGGATGAAGTAAGCATTTAAAATCCTCCCCGATGTAGAAAGTCTCTTCCACGCCGTCCCCCGCAGCGCTCCCTGCGAGATCCATGCGCGGCTCGGGCGCTCCGCTGGCTCAGTTGAATGACTGACTTTAAAGAGCTTCTCCTGTAGTTGCTTCAAGATGCTGAGCGTCGGCCACCTGGGGCCCCCGGGGTCCCCGGCTCAGGAGCCAAAGGCCTCATCTGGCTGCGGGTTTGGAGCGGCGACCCGCGACCCCTCGCCATGTGACAGGAATCAGCGCAAAATAAACAGCATTAACACTACAAAGGGGCAATTAAATCCACCCCCCTCTGCATCTAGCCCCCTCTCCACCCGCCCCTCTGCATCTGCCCCCCCTCTCCACCCGCCCCTCTGCATCTGCCCCCTCTCCACCCGCCCCTCTGCATCTGCCCCCTCTCCACCCGCCCCTCTGCATCTGCCCCCTCTCCACCCGCCCCTCTGCATCTGCCCCCTCTCCACCCGCCCCTCTGCATCGGCCCCCTCTCCACCCGCCCCTCTGCATCTGCCCCCCCTCTCCACCCGCCCCTCTGCATCTGCCCCCCCTCTCCACCCGCCCCTCTGCATCTGCCCCCTCTCCACCCGCCCCTCTGCATCTGCCCTGGGGGTAACATTTGACCCCAGCGGGGTGCATAAATCTGTGGTGCTATAAGGAATCCGCTGGGCTTCTGCCCCCTCCAGGGTATTAATATCAGTAATAAATACACATACCTTAAACGGGCATCAGACTGAAGGGGAAGCCTGACTGCGGTGGTGCATGCGCAGGGCACGGCCGCCCGTGTCTGAGGCTCTCGCATATCCGTGGGCTCAGTACACGCTTTCTTGTGTGCTGGGAGGTCACAGGTGTCTCCTCCTCGTTTATCTTTCTGCACTGGAGGCCATCGAGGACCCCCAAACCGCGCCGGACCCTTTCATCTGTCAGGATAATGAATGAAATGATCGGCAAATAAATCAGATTTATTTCTCGCCATCCTAAAAAAGGTAAACTCCTCTGTAAAGGGAGTGGTGGATAAGTGGAGCAGCCTCCCAGCAGAAGTGGTAGAGGGGGTTACTGGGAGGAGCCTGAATTTTAACCCTTTACTCGCTCAGCTCCCATTTCTCGGGGTATTTTCCATGACTCCATCCCCAAAACCCCTGTCCCCGCAGGCCGCGATCGGCACTTGGGGGGTTCCCTTCCTGGCCCAGCGATTAACGCCCCCTTTTTTCTGCCTTTCAGGTGTCGCCCACTTCCCAGGTCCGGCCCCCGGGAGCCACAGGAAACTGGACCGTTATTTCTTCACTTACGGGTTTTGCTTCCTCCTTGCTTCTCCCAGGTGTCCGGCCGCGGCCCCCGGAAAGGCCCAGCATTCTCCCCAATAACGAAATGAACGTCCGCCCCGGTCTGCGACGGAACCGCGAGCCACGAAAGCACAAGAGAGCGCCAGAGATGGAACTGAAGGAGGGTGGTAGAAAAGTGAAACAGCCTCCCAGCAGAAGTGGTAGAGAGTAACATATTAGCATTTACACGGCGTGTCTCTTGTGTTTAGAACATACTCTCCGGATGCACCTGATCCCCTCTCTGTACATTTTGAACTCTATGGGACCGGTGCAGGACTCGGGCGACTCTGAGCACTCCCTGCCGTTGCGCGTGGCTCAGCTAGGTGTTGTGGTGGCGTTTTGGGGGATCTGCCCTCCTGGCCGGTTTGCCCCGGCTCTTGTGTCACCCCCTCGCACATCTGGCGGGGGGGGGCGATCACCTGCCTCCTCCGGGGGCTCCTGGTGAGAATTCCAGGAAATGAGTAATCAGGCGGCACTTAACCCCTCGCCTTCTCCGCTCCGCTCTGCAGATCTGTAAAGGGGCTTTGAACGGAAAGCTGTTAATCCATCACTTTCATTCTCATCCTGCGCAGCCTCTCCGGGGACTCCGGCCTCAACAATCGTTTCCATATAGAGGGGCAGTTATTTCTGCCCTCGGGGCAAACATACCCTGCACAGGCCTGTGAACTTGGAGAGGTTGGAGATCAGAATAACTTCACCCCCCCCAACTACAATTCCCACAATCCGAAAAGAGTGCCGGGGCTACATGACGGCGATATATAAATAATAACACACATTGTACAGCGCTGCGGAGTATGACGGCGATATATAAATAATAATAATAACACACATTGTACAGCGCTGCGGAGTATGACGGTGATATATAAATAATAATAACACATTGTACAGCGCTGCGGAGTATGACGGCGATATATAAATAATAATAATAACACATTGTACAGCGCTGCGGAGTAAGACGCCGATATATAAATAATAATAATAACACACATTGTACAGCGCTGCGGAGTATGACGGCGATATATAAATAATAATAACACATTGTACAGCGCTGCGGAGTATGACGGCGATATATAAATAATAATAACACATTGTAGAGCGCTGCGGAGTATGACGGCGATATATAAATAATAATAATAACACATTGTACAGCGCTACGGAGTATGACGGCGATATATAAATAATAATAATAACACATTGTACAGCGCTGCGGAGTATGACAGCGATATATAAATAATAATAATAACACATTGTACAGCGCTGTGGAGTATGACGGCGATATATAAATAATAATAACACACATTGTACAGCGCTGTGGAGTATGACGGCGATATATAAATAATAATAACACACATTGTACAGCGCTGCGGAGTATGACGGCGATATATAAATAATAATAACACATTGTACAGCGCTGCGGAGTATGACGGCAATATATATATAAATAATAATCACATACATTGTACAGCGCTGCGGAGTATGACGGCGATATATAAATAATAATAACACACATTGTACAGCGCTGCGGAGTATGACAGCGATATATAAATAATAATAACACACATTGTACAGCGCTGCGGAGTATGACGGCGATATATAAATAATAATAACACACATTGTACAGCGCTGCGGAGTATGACGGCGATATATAAATAATAATAACACACATTGTACAGAGCTGTGGAGTATGACGGCGATATATAAATAATAATAATAACACATTGTACAGCGCTGCGGAGTATGACGGCGATATATAAATAATAATAACACATTGTACAGCGCTGCGGAGTATGACGGCGATATATAAATAATAATAACACATTGTACAGCGCTGCGGAGTATGACGGCGATATATAAATAATAATAATAACACATTGTACAGCGCTGCGGAGTATGACAGCGATATATAAATAATAATAATAACACATTGTACAGCGCTGCGGAGTATGACGGCGATATATAAATAATAATAATACATTGTACAGCGCTGCGGAGTATGACGGCGATATATAAATAATAATAACACATTGTACAGCGCTGCGGAGTATGACGGCGATATATAAATAATAATAACACATTGTAGAGCGCTGCGGAGTATGACGGCGATATATAAATAATAATAACACATTGTACAGCGCTGCGGAGTATGACAGCGATATATAAATAATAATAATAACACATTGTAGAGCGCTGCGGAGTATGACGGCGATATATAAATAATGATAACACACATTGTACAGCGCTGCGGAGTATGACGGCGATATATAAATAATAATAATAACACACATTGTACAGCGCTGCGGAGTATGACAGTGATATATAAATAATAATAATAACACATTGTACAGCGCTGCGGAGTATGACGGCGATATATAAATAATAATAACACACATTGTACAGCGCTGCGGAGTATGACGGCGATATATAAATAATAATAACACATTGTACAGCGCTGCGGAGTATGACGGCGATATATAAATAATAATAATAACACATTGTACAGCGCTGCGGAGTATGACGGCGATATATAAATAATAATAATAACACATTGTACAGCGCTGCAGAGTATGACGGCGATATATAAATAATAATAACACATTGTACAGCGCTGCGGAGTATGACGGCGATATATAAATAATAATAACACATTGTACAGCGCTGCGGAGTATGACGGCGATATATAAATAATAATAATAACACATTGTACAGCGCTGCGGAGTATGACGGCGATATATAAATAATAATAACACACATTGTACAGCGCTGCGGAGTATGACGGCGATATATAAATAATAATAATACATTGTACAGCGCTGCGGAGTATGACGGCGATATATAAATAATAATAACACACATTGTACAGCGCTGCGGAGTATGACGGCGATATATAAATAATAATAATAACACACATTGTACAGCGCTGCGGAGTATGACAGCGATATATAAATAATAATAATAACACACATTGTACAGCGCTGCGGAGTATGACGGCGATATATAAATAATAATAACACATTGTACAGCGCTGCGGAGTATGACGGCGATATATAAATAATAATAATAACACATTGTACAGCGCTGCGGAGTATGACGGCGATATATAAATAATAATAACACACATTGTACAGCGCTGCGGAGTATGACAGCGATATATAAATAATAATAATAACACATTGTACAGCGCTGCGGAGTATGACGGCGATATATAAATAATAATAACACACATTGTACAGCGCTGCGGAGTATGACGGCGATATATAAATAATAATAATAACACATTGTACAGCGCTGCGGAGTATGACGGCGATATATAAATAATAATAACACACATTGTACAGCGGTGCGGAGTATGACAGCGATATATAAATAATGATAACACACATTGTACAGCGCTGCGGAGTATGACGGCGATATATAAATAATAATAATACATTGTACAGCGCTGCGGAGTATGACGGCGATATATAAATAATAATAACACATTGTACAGCGCTGCGGAGTATGACGGCGATATATAAATAATAATAACACATTGTACAGCGCTGCGGAGTATGACAGCGATATATAAATAATAATAACACATTGTACAGCGCTGCGGAGTATGACGGCGATATATAAATAATAATAACACACATTGTACAGCGCTGCGGAGTATGACGGCGATATATAAATAATAATAACACACATTGTACAGCGCTGCGGAGTATGACGGCGATATATAAATAATAATAATAATAACACATTGTAGAGCGCTGCGGAGTATGACAGCGATATATAAATAATAATAACACACATTGTACAGCGCTGCGGAGTATGACGGCGATATATAAATAATAATAATAACACATTGTACAGCGCTGCGGAGTATGACGGCGATATATAAATAATAATAACACACATTGTACAGCGCTGCGGAGTATGACGGCGATATATAAATAATAATAATAACACACATTGTACAGCGCTGCGGAGTATGACAGCGATATATAAATAATAATAATAACACATTGTACAGCGCTGCGGAGTATGACGGCGATATATAAATAATAATAACACACATTGTACAGCGCTGCGGAGTATGACAGCGATATATAAATAATAACACACATTGTACAGCGCTGCGGAGTATGACGGCGATATATAAATAATAATAACAGACATTGTACAGCGCTGCGGAGTATGACGGCGATATATAAATAATAATAATAACACACATTGTACAGCGCTGCGGAGTATGACAGCGATATATAAATAATAATAATAACACATTGTACAGCGCTGCGGAGTATGACAGCGATATATAAATAATAATAATAACACATTGTACAGCGCTGCGGAGTATGACGGCGATATATAAATAATAATAACACACATTGTACAGCGCTGCGGAGTATGACAGCGATATATAAATAATAACACACATTGTACAGCGCTGCGGAGTATGACGGCGATATATAAATAATAATAACAGACATTGTACAGCGCTGCGGAGTATGACGGCGATATATAAATAATAACACACATTGTACAGCGCTGCGGAGTATGACGGCGATATATAAATAATAATAACACACATTGTACAGCGCTGCGGAGTATGACGGCGATATATAAATAATAATAACACACATTGTACAGCGCTGCGGAGTATGACGGCAATATATATAAATAATAATCACATACATTGTACAGCGCTGCGGAGTATGACGGCGATATATAAATAATAATAACACATTGTACAGCGCTGCGGAGTATGACGGCGATATATAAATAATAATAATAACACATTGTACAGCGCTGCAGAGTATGACAGCGATATATAAATAATAATAACACACATTGTACAGCGCTGCGGAGTATGACGGCGATATATAAATAATAATCACACACATTGTACAGCGCTGCGGAGTATGACGGCAATATATATAAATAATAATCACATACATTGTACAGCGCTGCGGAGTATGACGGCGATATATAAATAATAATAACACACATTGTACAGCGCTGCGGAGTATGACGGCGATATATAAATAATAATAACACATTGTACAGCGCTGCGGAGTATGACAGCGATATATAAATAATAATAACACATTGTACAGCGCTGCAGAGTATGACAGCGATATATAAATAATAATAACACACATTGTACAGCGCTGCGGAGTATGACGGCGATATATAAATAATAATAACACACATTGTACAGCGCTGCGGAGTATGACGGCGATATATAAATAATAACACACATTGTACAGCGCTGCGGAGTATGACGGCGATATATAAATAATAATAATAACACATTGTACAGCGCTGCAGAGTATGACAGCGATATATAAATAATAATAACACATTGTACAGCGCTGCGGAGTATGACGGCGATATATAAATAATAATAATAACACACATTGTACAGCGCTGCGGAGTATGACGGCGATATATAAATAATAATAATAACACATTGTACAGCGCTGCGGAGTATGACGGCGATATAAATAATAATAACACACATTGTACAGCGCTGCGGAGTATGACGGCGATATATAAATAATAATAACACATTGTACAGCGCTGTGGAGTATGACGGCGATATATAAATAATAATAATAACACATTGTACAGCGCTGTGGAGTATGACGGCGATATATAAATAATAATAATAACACATTGTACAGCGCTGCGGAGTATGACGGCGATATATAAATAATAACACACATTGTACAGCGCTGCGGAGTATGAGGGCGATATATAAATAATCATAACACACATTGTACAGCGCTGCGGAGTATGACGGCGATATATAAATAATAACACATTGTACAGCGCTGCGGAGTATGACGGCGATATATAAATAATAATAACACACATTGTACAGCGCTGCGGAGTATGACGGCGATATATAAATAATAACACATTGTACAGCGCTGCGGAGTATGACAGCGATATATAAATAATAATAACACATTGTACAGCGCTGCGGAGTATGACGGCGATATATAAATAATAATAATAACACACATTGTACAGCGCTGCGGAGTATGACGGCGATATATAAATAATAACACACATTGTACAGCGCTGCGGAGTATGACGGCGATATATAAATAATCATAACACACATTGTACAGCGCTGCCGAGTATGATGGCGATATATAAATAATAATAATAATAACACATTGTACAGCGCTGTGGAGTATGACGGCGATATATAAATAATAATAACACATTGTACAGCGCTGCGGAGTATGACGGCGATATATAAATAATAATAACACACATTGTACAGCGCTGCGGAGTATGACGGCGATATATAAATAATAATAACACATTGTACAGCGCTGCGGAGTATGACAGCGATATATAAATAATAATAACACATTGTACAGCGCTGCGGAGTATGACGGCGATATATAAATAATAATAATAACACACATTGTACAGCGCTGCGGAGTATGACGGCGATATATAAATAATAATAACACATTGTACAGCGCTGCGGAGTATGACGGCGATATATAAATAATAACACACATTGTACAGCGCTGCGGAGTATGACGGCGATATATAAATAATCATAACACACATTGTACAGCGCTGCCGAGTATGATGGCGATATATAAATAATAACACATTGTACAGCGCTGCGGAGTATGACGGCGATATATAAATAATAACACATTGTACAGCGCTGCGGAGTATGACGGCGATATATAAATAATAATAACACACATTGTACAGCGCTGCGGAGTATGACGGCGATATATAAATAATAATAATAACACATTGTACAGCGCTGCGGAGTATGACGGCGATATATAAATAATCATAACACACATTGTACAGCGCTGCGGAGTATGACGGCGATATATAAATAATAATAACACATTGTACAGCGCTGCGGAGTATGACGGCGATATATAAATAATAATAATAACACACATTGTACAGCGCTGCGGAGTATGACGGCGATATATGTATAATAATAACACATTGTACAGCGCTGCGGAGTATGACAGCGATATATAAATAATAATAACACACATTGTACAGCGCTGCGGAGTATGACGGCGATATATAAATAATAATAACACATTGTACAGCGCTGCGGAGTATGACGGCGATATATAAATAATAATAATAACACACATTGTACAGCGCTGCGGAGTATGACGGCGATATATAAATAATAATAATAACACACATTGTACAGCGCTGCGGAGTATGACAGCGATATATAAATAATAATAACACACATTGTACAGCGCTGCGGAGTATGACGGTGATATATAAATAATAATAACACACATTGTACAGCGCTGCGGAGTATGACGGCGATATATAAATAATAATAACACACATTGTACAGCGCTGCGGAGTATGACGGCGATATATAAATAATAATAACACACATTGTACAGCGCTGCGGAGTATGACAGCGATATATAAATAATAATAACACATTGTACAGCGCTGCGGAGTATGACGGCGATATATAAATAATAATAATAACACACATCGTACAGCGCTGCGGAGTATGATGGCGATATATAAATAATAATAATAACACACATTGTACAGCGCTGCGGAGTATGACGGCGATATATAAATAATAATAACACACATTGTACAGCGCTGCGGAGTATGACGGCGATATATAAATAATAATAACACACATTGTACAGCGCTGCAGAGTATGACAGCGATATATAAATAATAATAACATACATTGTACAGCGCTGCGGAGTATGACGGCGATATATAAATAATAATAATAACACATTGTACAGCGCTGCGGAGTATGACGGTGATATATGTATAATAATAACACATTGTACGGCGCTGCGGAGTATGACGGCGATATATAAATAATAATAACACATTGTACAGCGCTGCGGAGTATGACGGCGATATATAAATAATAATAACACACATTGTACAGCGTTGCGGAGTATGATGGCGATATATAAATAATAATAACACATTGTACAGCGCTGCGGAGTATGACGGCGATATATAAATAATAATAACACACATTGTACAGCGCTGCGGAGTATGACAGCGATATATAAATAATAATAACACATTGTACAGCGCTGCGGAGTATGACGGCGATATATAAATAATAATAACACATTGTACAGCGCTGCGGAGTATGACGGCGATATATAAATAATAATAACACACATTGTACAGCGCTGCGGAGTATGACGGCGATATATAAATAATAATAACACACATTGTACAGCGCTGCGGAGTATGACGGCGATATATAAATAATAATAACACATTGTACAGCGCTGCGGAGTATGACGGCGATATATAAATAATAATAACACACATTGTACAGCGCTGCGGAGTATGACGGCGATATATAAATAATAATAATAACACATTGTACAGCGCTGCGGAGTATGACGGCGATATATAAATAATATATTTAGGGGCAGAATCTCATTTCGGTTCTCATCACGCGGTTCACTTCGCGATGTTGGGGTCAGCTGTCCCCGGGGGCCGGTGGCGAAGCTCTCTCTCTCTCATACCTGCGCTGCGTGTTTGCTGTTGGCGCGGCTCGGATTGAGTCGGACTCCCTGCGGACGCCGCCGGCTGATAGACTCCGTGTGACGCTCGGCCGACACGTGGGGGTCCTCACCTTACATGAGCGTGAGAAGAGGTGACCCCCGGCGCGGATCTCCGTGGAGACCGGAGGGATAATTCACTCTATAAGCGGAGTTTTAATGAGACCAGGAAGGAGGACGCCTCGCGAATACTAATGAGAACCGCTACACGGATAATGTGCCTCTCAATGACAGCAAGTTGGGAAAAAGCGGAACAGCCTCCCAGCAGAGGTGGTAGAGGGTAATACAGTGAAGGGATTAAACATGCATGGGATAGACATACGGCTCCTGAATCTAAGACGAGACCAACGACTGATTAAGGTTTGAGTCGTTACAGCAGGAGAAACGGGCGACTAGCCAGGGGCCGGATGGCTCTTACTGTTTCTGTTTTCATAGATATGTTTCCATTGTATTTGTGTTCTGTTGCTTAAGAAGGAGAAGTTAGGGATTTGGGGGGCGGGCGAGGTTGGGGGTCCGGCGGGAGAAGGTGGGGGAGTTTGAGGCAGCTCGTTGTGCTCCATGCAGGTTTCGGGGCCGTTAATGATAGGTTAGGGTCTGTCAGAAGCCCCTCCGCTGCCCGCGGCCCCTCGCTGGGTGTCAGAGCTGTGAGGGGCCGGGGGGGGTGATGGAGTTAGTTTAGCGTGCGGCTTGTGTCGTTGCCGGGGGTGATGCGAGGGATGATGGGAGTTGGAGTCACTGAGTTGATCAGCTGAGAAACAATTTATTTTTTTGCTGGAAATAAATTCTTTCCTCTTGTTGGCCGGAAATTGAAAATGTGTCCCGAAATAATCTGGCAACCCACAGAGAGAAAATGCCCAAAAATATCTGCCAAGTGTCCCTGTTTAGTGTGGCGAGTCCCTGTCCCTCCGCATTTTGTCAGCAATAAAATCTAACAGAATTTTCCGGATGTTTGGGGGTCTCTGCGATTGACTGCAGCCCCTTCTGTAAAGTTTCCGCTTTGTCCCCCAGATTTATTCTGTTAATCGCGTTTCTGCCGGCAGTAAAGTATCACTCGCTGTGTTTGCAGACGGCCCCTGGGGGCCACTCATAGACAGAGAGCAGGAAATGTGCCTGCGAGGCGCTGCGGTGGTTCTCAGGCGCCATCTGGTGGCCGCGCGGCAGAGTGCAGCCCGAGCTGCGTCAGTGATGTCAATTATTATTATCTTTTATTTATATAGCGCCAACAATGTACGCAGCGCTTAATACAATAAGTGTTATAAACCGGTAACGGGAGTAATAACAGAGCGAGCGAGCAGAGTATAAACCGGTAACGGGAGTAATAACAGAGCGAGCGAGCAGAGTATAAACCGGTAACGGGAGTAATAACAGCGAGCGAGCAGAGTATAAACCGGTAACGGGAGTAATAACAGAGCGAGCAGAGTATAAACCGGTAACGGGAGTAATAACAGAGCAAGCAGAGTATAAACCGGTAACGGGAGTAATAACAGAGCGAGCAGAGTATAAACCGGTAACGGGAGTAATAACAGAGCGAGCAGAGTATAAACCGGTAACGGGAGAAATAACAGAGCGAGCGAGCAGAGTATAAACCGGTAACTGGAGTAATAACAGAGCGAGCGGAGTATAAACCGGTAATGGGAGTAATAACAGAGCGAGCGGAGTATAAACCGGTAACGGGAGTAATAACAGCGAGCGAGCAGAGTATAAACCGGTAACGGGAGTAATAACAGCGAGCGAGCAGAGTATAAACCGGTAACGGGAGTAATAACAGAGCGAGCAGAGTATAAACCGGTAACGGGAGTAATAACAGAGCGAGCAGAGTATAAACCGGTAACGGGAGTAATAACAGAGCGAGCAGAGTATAAACTGGTAACGGGAGTAATAACAGAGCGAGCGAGCAGAGTATAAACCGGTAACGGGAGTAATAACAGAGCGAGCAGAGTATAAACCGGTAACGGGAGTAATAGCAGAGCGAGCAGAGTATAAACCGGTAACGGGAGTAATAACAGCGAGCGAGCAGAGTATAAACCGGTAACGGGAGTAATAACAGAGCGAGCAGAGTATAAACCGGTAACGGGAGTAATAACAGAGCGAGCGGAGTATAAACCGGTAACGGGAGTAATAACAGAGCAAGCAGAGTATAAACCGGTAACGGGAGTAATAACAGAGCGAGCAGAGTATAAACCGGTAACGGGAGTAATAACAGAGCGAGCAGAGTATAAACCCGTAACGGGAGTAATAACAGAGCGAGCAGAGTATAAACCGGTAACGGGAGTAATAACAGAGCGAGCAGAGTATAAACCGGTAACGGGAGTAATAACAGAGCGAGCGAGCAGAGTATAAACCGGTAACGGGAGTAATAACAGAGCGAGCGAGCAGAGTATAAACTGGTAACGGGAGTAATAACAGAGCGAGCGAGCAGAGTATAAACCGGTAACGGGAGTAATAACAGAGCGAGCAGAGTATAAACCGGTAACGGGAGTAATAACAGAGCGAGCGGAGTATAAACCGGTAACGGGAGTAATAGCAGAGCGAGCAGAGTATAAACCGGTAACGGGAGTAATAACAGAGCGAGCAGAGTATAAACCGGTAACGGGAGTAATAACAGAGCGAGCGGAGTATAAACCGGTAACGGGAGTAATAACAGAGCGAGCAGAGTATAAACCGGTAACGGGAGTAATAACAGAGCGAGCAGAGTATAAACCGGTAACGGGAGTAATAACAGAGCGAGCAGAGTATAAACCGGTAACGGGAGTAATAACAGAGCGAGCAGAGTATAAACCGGTAACGGGAGTAATAACAGAGCGAGCAGAGTATAAACCGGTAACGGGAGTAATAACAGAGCGAGCAGAGTATAAACCGGTAACGGGAGTAATAACAGAGCGAGCAGAGTATAAACCGGTAACGGGAGTAATAACAGCGAGCGAGCAGAGTATAAACCGGTAACGGGAGTAATAACAGAGCGAGCGAGCAGAGTATAAACCGGTAACGGGAGTAATAACAGAGCGAGCAGAGTATAAACCGGTAACGGGAGTAATAACAGAGCGAGCGAGCAGAGTATAAACCGGTAACGGGAGTAATAACAGAGCGAGCGAGCAGGGTATAAACCGGTAACGGGAGTAATAACAGAGCGAGCAGAGTATAAACCGGTAACGGGAGAAATAAGAGAGCGAGCGAGCAGAGTATAAACCGGTAACGGGAGTAATAACAGAGCGAGCGAGCAGAGTATAAACCGGTAACGGGAGTAATAACAGAGCGAGCAGAGTATAAACCGGTAACGGGAGAAATAAGAGAGCGAGCGAGCAGAGTATAAACCGGTAACGGGAGTAATAACAGACAGGACGTGTGTGGAGTATAAATAGGGTTTGTTGGCTGATTGTGATGGGAGTATTCTTTACTCCCAGCAGGCTCTGGACTCTTGTTACTGATTGGGCGCTCAGTTTGTAGCTTTTGACATCCCTGTAAGTGTTTTAGAACTGGTGCAGGACTCGGATTTTCCTCCTTAGTACCCCAGCATCCTTATGGAGAGAATAAAGCGTCTGGGGGTCCGTGTGATCACAGAGCGTATCGGGGATCCGTGTGATCACAGAGCGTATCGGGGGTCCGTGTGATCACAGAGCGTATCGGGGGTCCGTGTGATCACAGAGCGTATCGGGGGTCCGTGTGATCACAGAGCGTATCGGGGGTCCGTGTGATCACAGAGCGTATCGGGGGTCCGTGTGATCACAGAGCGTGCCGGGGGTCCGTGTGATCACAGAGCGTGCCGGGGGTCCGTGTGATCACAGAGCGTGCCGGGGGTCCGGCGGGGGGGGGGGTCGCGTTTTCCGCTCATTACTGGGAGGAACAGGAGCTGAAAACGTTTTTTTGGAGAAAGTTACTGAACGCTTCCTGCGAGGATTATTCTTATTAATGGCCTCATCAGTCTCCTGTTCGCCTGGCGGATGCTGTCAGTGACAGAGCGTTGATGATTAAAAGAGTATTAAGCCTAAGAAACATCTTGTTTCCACGGTAATGACATGCGCAATCCTGGCTGCAATAACAAATAATGTCATCACGGCAATTTGCCACCAGATTACTGCCCCGGGGCAACTCCCCCATATATAGACCCGTCACAGGAGCCGAGTCGCGCATGAGCCAAGAACCATTACTTTGATGGTCGGCGTGTCTCGCCGGTTGACTGTTTTGCCGGTTGACTGTGTCTCCGGTTGACTGTCTCTCCGGTTGACGGTCTCTCCGGTTGGAGGTCTCGCCGGTTGACTGTCTCGCCGGTTGACTGTCTCGCCGATTGGCGGTCTCGCCGGTTGACGGTCTCTCCGGTTGACTGTGTCTCCGGTTGACTGTCTCTCCGGTTGGAGGTCTCGCCGGTTGACGGTCTCTCCGGTTGGAGGTCTTGCCGGTTGACGGTCTCTCCGGTTGGAGGTCTCGCCGGTTGACTGTCTCGCCGGTTGACTGTCTCGCCGATTGGCGGTCTCTCCGGTTGACTGTCTCGCTGGTTGTTGTCGGTCGCCGTGTCGCGACGGAAAAATATAGAAATAAATAGAAAGAAAAAGCGTAATTATGGTCAGTTTCGCCGCTCCGCTTTTTAGCAGAATCCGGACGCGGGGCAATCTGCCAATCTGCCCCACCGGTGGGGGTAACGATAGGATGCGCCCCGTAACGCACGTTAACCGCAGCGCTGCTGCATGCCTTCTGGGAGACGAGGAGTTAATTAAATTACCGGCAGGCAGGTTGTAGCCGACAAGCCGCGGCACGACCGACGGGCCGGAGGGACTCGCTGCCGGCAGCTTCCGCGACGATCGACCCCACAGCTGTGCTGGGAAGGAAACGCGGCGGCTGCGGTGGGATTCGGCCGGCAGGGACCCTCGGGATAGAGATCCGCGGATACCCGATTGTGATAGTTACACGTCTCTGATCACCAGCGGGGGGGTAATAACACGAGTGCGCTTCCTGCGATCAGGTGGGACGGAGGCCAATATTAGAATGGAAGGTTTTATGGTGGTTGGGGGAGGGGCGGATTGCTTCCACCTGACCCGGGATTGTCTGCTCAGTCCCTGCGCGGCCCCGGTATTTGCTAATGACATATTATTAAGTCGTTGATACCGTATCATTAGAGCCGTTTCCGTCACCGGCTTGTCTCCGGCCCCCTGAGAACACCTGATCCGCGGCACAAAAACCCGCGTTCGGGGCAGACGAGGCTTCTGGAAATTGTTATGTTTGAATTCTTTTGTTGTATTAAGCGGCCTCTTCTGCTGGAAGGCTGTCCATCTACCCACAACTCCCTCAGTAACAACGATACTAACTTTAGTATTTTTACCATCACCCTTTTAAACCCCCGCTGAGACGCCTCGTCTGTCCCCACGGGGCCCCGTGTACCCCCGGCAGGGCAGGGAGCCAGCTGAGCCGCGGCACGGAGGTAGTACGTGCGGGCGCCGGATCCCCCGTGGCCGTCACCCCGAGAGAACACAGAGCTGAAGCCCCCGCGAGACGCCCCTGTAAGTAAATCATTACCGGGAACTCATTAACCCTCCTGGTGCTGGGAAGGAGAGACGTTTATTTTCTTCATCTGTTGGGGAGGAAAGATTTACCGAAAAATGGGGGTTTTGTGATTTAAAATAATAAATGTTTTGGTTCGGTGTTAAGTTTTGTGATTTGAAGGTTGGGGGGTCGGAAGTCGTCCTCCCCAGACAGGAATGGCGCCTCGTTATGCTGAAGTGAGTTCCTGATCTCTCTCCCTGCAGGTTCTGCGCGTTCTCGATCAGGTTCTGCGCGTTCTCGATCAGGTCCCGTGCCGTCCTCCTGTACGTTCTGAAAAACCCCGACTCCGGCTCTTCGTGGAGGGGAACTTCCCGTTCCTGCAGGTTCCACCCGGTCTACCTCCTGGCCAATCCGTGCCCTGCTGCCCAGCCAATCTGGAACGGCGGGATAAGCGGAGAGGAACGCCTGCATGCGCAGAGTTTTTTTTTAAAAAATGCGGTTTTGGGGAATAAGAACCCCCAACCCACCCCACCCCGGGGATCCGAGTCGCCCGACACCGCGCTTCTTCCTACACCTAATCCTGCAGCTCCGGGAGCCAATCATCTTACAGGTACAAAAACCAGCCGCCCTACGAGAACAAACTTTGGGGCGATACCCGGTATATTCCCGGCGGTTCAGGGCGATACCCAGTGTATTTCTGGTAGTTTGGGGCGATACCTAGTGTATTCCTGGTAGTTTGGGGCGACACCCGGTGTATTTCTGGTGGTTTGGGTCGATACCCGGTGTATTCCCGGCGGTTCGGGGCGATACCCGGTATATTCCTGGTGGTTTGGGGCGATATTCGGTATATTCCTGGTGGTTTGGGGCGATACCCGGTATATTCCCGGCGGTTCCGGTCGATACCCGGTGTATTTCTGGTAGTTTGGGGCGATTCCCGGAATATTCCTGGTGGTTTGGGGCGATACCCGGTATATTCCCGGCGGTTCGGGGTGATACCCGGTATATTTCTGGTAGTTTGGGGCGATACCCTTTATATTCCTGGTAGTTTGGGGCGATACCCGTTGTATTTCTGGTAGTTTGGGGCGATACCCGGTGTATTTCTGGTAGTTTGGGGCGATACCCGGTGTATTTCTGGTAGTTTGGGGCGATACCCGGTGTATTTCTGGTAGTTTGGGGCGATACCCGGTATATTCCTGGTAGTTTGGGGCGATACCCGGTATATTCCTGGTAGTTTGGGGCGATACCCGGTGTATTTCTGGTAGTTTGGGGCGATACCCGGTGTATTTCTGGTAGTTTGGGGCGATACCCGGTGTATTCCCGGAGGTTCGGGGCGATACCCGGTGTATTTCTGGTAGTTTGGGGCGATACCCGGTGTATTCCCGGAGGTTCGGGGCGATACCCAGAGTATTTCTGGTGGTTTGGGGCGATACCCGGTAACTGCCCCGTGCCAGTGGATCATCCCCGATACTCGCGTGTCTCGCACCGACGCGTTTCACCTCTCCGGGGCGGAAGATTTACGGCTCCAGCGTCTGATTTAAGTCTCCGCCATCAGCGCTAATTACAGCTCTAATAGACGGTTCTATTAACGGAAACCAGAAACCTGCCCCGGGGGGCAAATCCACGGCAACTTCAACAACAGGAATCCGTGTCTCAGCCGCTGAGGCGCTTTTTAACCTCTTGTTGGAACAAGCGGCACCGAAGCATTTGATGCCAAAGCTCATTAGTCACGGTTTGAATATTCATGGCAGCCGTCGGGGATCTCTACCCACCGGCAGCTTCTCAGACCGGGCCGCTGACGGGAAGCTCCGGTTCCGACTCACTCGCCCGGCGCGGGGTAACATTCTCCGTAACGCTGGAGATGAAGGGGTGCGACGGGGCGGAGGCGGCTGCTGTTCGGTGGCCCCAAAAGCCATTAATGTGGCAGAAACGTGGGGTATTTACGGAGCCAGCGGGGCAGAAGATACGTCAGGGTGGGGAGAGAACATGCTGATACTCTCGCCTCTGCGCAACTGCAGTCCTCGAGGGCCACGAATTATCTGTATTCTGCCCAAAATCAAGACGTTTGATGATGTCAGAGGCGCCCGGCCGGGATGTCCAAACCCCGGGGTTCGTTTGCGGCCCTCGAGGACTGGAGTCGCGGGTGTAGAGATTGGGCGTTGTAGGGATCGGGGCGGTGCAGGTGGGTTCTCTGACCCCCAAGGGTATGGTTTATTTTATGTTTTAACCCCCACTGCACCCCCCCATATCACGGGGGGGAGGGTATTCGGGCTCTATTACCTGTTATCACCTATACAAAGTGAGCTGCCAATCAGAAAGCGATGAGCCGGTGCATGCTGGGATATGGCACGGCCCCGTGTGATTCCGGTGATCAGCCTCCGAACCTCCCTCCCCGACCATAATCTGCAGCGTTATCCCCCAAACAATAAAGCTTGTTCTATCCTCTGGCTCCGCCCATTAGGACAGTCACATGACCTCAGCCTCCTTTCTGTATTGGGGTTATTACAGGACGTCCAAGTAGACTGCAGGTCTCGGCCCCCCCGTGACGTTTGGGGTCATCAAGCTGCCGGCCGCATCAGCCATTCCCCTCCAATCACAGCAGGCGGAGACCGTAACGCTCCAAACACCGCCTCCTGCGCCGCGCGCATAATACTTCAGCTCCGCAGGCATCACCCTTAAAGTACATGCAGAGCTCCCCGGAGTCGCGCAGGGACTGTTCTCGTTGGTTAGCGTTGTCTCAGTTTAGAGACCTTAACGCTGCAGGTATTTGCTAGCAGGGAACGGTAACTCCTGCTTTACATCAGATGTGGCAGAAACCGTTACTCCGGTATCTCCGGATCGCGGCATCACAGGGAGTGTATATATATATATTATAACCCCCCCATTCTTTACACAATCCCCAGTCCGGGGCATTTCCACTCCACTGCCCCGGGAC